>NW_028242076.1:0-10856 GCF_964263255.1 Lissotriton vulgaris | reverse complement strand
ATATATATATATATATATATATATATATATATATATATATATATATATATATCACTGAAAAAACCATAGGTTTCACACCAGTTATAGTTAGGAATTAGCATTTAAAAAACCTATGAAATTCACTGAAAAAACCATAGGTTTCACACCAGTTATAGTTAGGAATTAGCATTTAAAAAACCTATTAAATTCACTGAAAAAACCATAGGTTTCACACCAGTTATAGTTAGCTGGAAATTTTACTGATATAAAACCATTGAAATTCCCACGTTATAGTTAGTCGGACTCACTATAACTTGCGCGTGCAATGCACTGCTGATGACATCACATATTACATCACTCATGACATGGTCAGTGACATCACTCATGACACCATCCTTGTGACATAGTGACAGACCTCCTTTCACTATAATGTAACCCTTGAGACACATATTCAAAAATAGAAACTGAAATTTTTAATAAAATGGAGATACCTATATCAGTTACAACAAGCAATTCAGTAATTCCACTATCTATATACACATCCACTCATTCACCAACAGTTCTATATAGTCACTCATACATATACTCACTCATCATATGAAGTGATACACCTATACATCCTGTTACACACCGACATTCATCCAAAAGTTACTCACACACATATTCACACGTGCAAATAAACTATTGGACATCCATTTATTTGAATATAGAGTTATACACACACTTCCACCTTACTTCTATTTAAAATTACACATATTTATTCTCTTAAACAATCACTTATAGAAACACATACTTATTTAAACAGGAACTCTTACAATCTCTTACTCTCACATATACTCACTTATATACATCAATATTCATATATACTAGATTAAAACATATGTAGTTACTGATAAAGACACTAGTGAGACAGTCATTCACTCACTAACAAACACATATAGACACTCATCCACCCATACAGTCCTGTACATATGTTGTCTTCAAAACACATACAAACAAAGAGTCAGTCACTCATGCATCTATGTGCTAAGTAATACCCCCACCAAACCATATAGACACTCATACTGATACTAATAAAAATATCTAATAACCCATATACATACACATGAGTGGATGTGTATTAGATGGTGATATTACTGAATTGGTTGTTGTAACTGGTATGGGTATATCCACTTTTTTGAAAATATTAGTTTCTATTTTTGAATATGTGTTTCATGGGTTACATTACACTGAAAGGAGGTCTGTCACTGTGTCACAAGGATGGTGTCATCAGTGATGTCATGAGTGATGTCACTGACCATGTCATGAGTGATGTAATATGTGATGTCATCAGCAGTGCATTGCACGCGCAAGTTATAGTGAGTCCGACTAACTATAACGTGGGAATTTCAATGGTTTTATATCAGTAAAATTTCCAGCTAACTATAACTGGTGTGAAACCTATGGTTTTTTCAGTGAATTTAATAGGTTTTTTAAATGCTAATTCCTAACTATAACTGGTGTGAAACCTATGGTTTTTTCAGTGAATTTCATAGGTTTTTTAAATGCTAATTCCTAACTATAACTGGTGTGAAACCTATGGTTTTTTCAGTGAATTTCATAGGTTTTTTAAATGCTAATTCCTTTGTATATCGAGTTTCTAACCTTTTTTTTTTTTACAATTTGCTGTTTTTTTTTAAGTATTCATTTTTTCTTATAATTTTTTTCTTTTGCGCTCTGGGTGCGCGCTCCGGGAAGCTTTCAGCTAAGCTCTCCTGTAAGCTTCTCCGAGAGCTCATCTGAAAGCGCACCCAGAGCGCAACTGTCGTTCGTGAAAAAAAAATATGAATGAAAAGTTAATAATAATGCAAAACATTTCGTACCATACAAATAAAATTAGTTTTTTTTAATATGGAAAATGATTATGCATTTCTATAAAAGATTGATGACGTCACTTCGGCGCGCAACGTAAGTGCCCTCGGAAGCGCATACGTGCGCGGCGCATAAACGCACGGAAAAGCGTCACTTTTAGGATGCTATTGCGTCAAAATTTTGCGCCGGCCTCGCATCACTTTTATGTTTACACATATGTCAGAAATACTGACGTATCTGTAGCTCCTTGCAACATGATTCGTCATACATTAAATATGACACATCTGGAATGTCATAAGGACTGTGGACAGAAAAGTGACGCATCACACCAGCAGTGTAATAAAATGTGCCTCGTTGCACTATATTTAAAGGATGCAACAGCATCCTAAAAGTGACGCAGTGAAATCTCAAACATTTCACTGCGTCGCTATTACAAAGCTTTTAGTGGGAGAACACCCCCTCTGCATGCATTATACCTCACGCAGATATAATGTGGCGCTTGATTTTAAAAAGTGACCCATCTACCTAGATACCTCACTTTTTAAATATAACGCAACGCGGCACATTTTTTTACACTACTGGTGCAATGCGTCACTTTTCTGTGCGCACTCCTTATGACATTCCAAGTAACGCATTGCTGGAGTGCGTCACAAAAGTGACGCAACTCCAGTAATGTGTCCTTTCAAATGGGGAAAGCAGCATATGAAAGGTCTTGCCTCAGTCTAACACCTGCTGTAAAGCAGGCACAAGATTTTGACGCAACAGCATCCTAAAACTGACGCAGTGAAATCTGAAAGATTTCACTGCGTCGCTATTACAAAGCTTTTTGCGGGAGAACACCCCCTCTGCATGCATTATACCTGACGCTATTTTTAAAAAGTGACGCATCTAGGTACATGGGTCACTTTTTAAAACTCTGCGCCATATTGTATCTGCAACATGATTCGTCATACATTAAATATGACACATCTGGAATGTCATAAGGAGTGCGCACAGAAAAGTGACGCATAACACCAGCAGTGTAATAAAATGTACCTCGTTGCACTATATTTAAAAAGTGACGCATCTAGATAGATGCGTCACTTTTTAAATATTGCATAACAATGCGCATTTTTTTACACCGCTGGTGCGTCACAAAAATTGACGCACAGGAAGCGCAAAACTAACAGCGCAAGGCCTTCATAAATATAATCCTGGATTTTCCCCGTGCTTCGCCGGTGCGCGTACCATGCGCTTCCCCCGCGCAAAACGAAAAAAAAATTTTAATGCCCTGCAGGACCCTATTTTAGTCCCTACATCAAACCTAGGGGGTCAGAGGGGGTCTACTCTTCCCCCTTATGGTCATTTGCCCCTTTTTTTTTCAAACCCCTTGTGTCTCGATTTTACCGAGACACAAGATGGCGGCCGCTCCGGACTGTTTAGAATGTTTACAGACAACTGAGAGCCAATCAGCTTCCTGCGCGCAAGTCGCGTGCCGCGCCTGGAGCGCACTCGGGTGCGCGCACGGGAGAGCGCCTATAGATATATATATTTTTTTGAACCTAAATTACTCAAAATCCACTGGAGCACATATCTTGAGACATAGCAAAGGCACATCGGGCTACCAGTCCCTACAATTTTGCCAAGTTTGGTGGAAATCCATTCAGCCGTTCGGGCTAAAAGTGAAATCGACCGCCCTATGGAAATTAACATGGGGAAAACGCGTTTTGGGACCCCCCTTTTATCTCGGCCCCCGCTTGACGAATCCCCCCCAAACTTTCAGGGAAGGACCGGACCGCCATGAGACCATTTTCCTGAAAATTTCAGGCAGATTCGTCAACCGGCGCCAAAGTTATTCAAAATAGAATGTTGAGATTTAACATTGAAAATTATCCTAACTATAACTACCTACTGGCGACCGCCAGTAGGTAATATATATACACATACACACATATATATCTATATATATTCACATAATTATATCTATTTATATGTACACACATATATATATATATAGATATAGATTACCTACTGGCGGTCGCCAGTAGGTAGTTATAGTTAGGATAATTTTCAATGTTAAATCTCAACATTCTATTTTGAATAACTTTGGCGCCGGTTGACGAATCTGCCTGAAATTTTCAGGAAAATGGTCTCATGGCGGTCCGGTCCTTCCCTGAAAGTTTGGGGGGGATTCGTCAAGCGGGGGCCGAGATAAAAGGGGGGTCCCAAAACGCGTTTTCCCCATGTTAATTTCCATAGGGCGGTCGATTTCACTTTTAGCCCGAACGGCTGAATGGATTTCCACCAAACTTGGCAAAATTGTAGGGACTGGTAGCCCGATGTGCCTTTGCTATGTCTCAAGATATGTGCTCCAGTGGATTTTGAGTAATTTAGGTTCAAAAAAATATATATATCTATAGGCGCTCTCCCGTGCGCGCACCCGAGTGCGCTCCAGGCGCGGCACGCGACTTGCGCGCAGGAAGCTGATTGGCTCTCAGTTGTCTGTAAACATTCTAAACAGTCCGGAGCGGCCGCCATCTTGTGTCTCGGTAAAATCGAGACACAAGGGGTTTGAAAAAAAAAGGGGCAAATGACCATAAGGGGGAAGAGTAGACCCCCTCTGACCCCCTAGGTTTGATGTAGGGACTAAAATAGGGTCCTGCAGGGCATTAAAATTTTTTTTTCGTTTTGCGCGGGGGAAGCGCATGGTACGCGCACCGGCGAAGCACGGGGAAAATCCAGGATTATATTTATGAAGGCCTTGCGCTGTTAGTTTTGCGCTTCCTGTGCGTCAATTTTTGTGACGCACCAGCGGTGTAAAAAAATGCGCATTGTTATGCAATATTTAAAAAGTGACGCATCTATCTAGATGCGTCACTTTTTAAATATAGTGCAACGAGGTACATTTTATTACACTGCTGGTGTTATGCGTCACTTTTCTGTGCGCACTCCTTATGACATTCCAGATGTGTCATATTTAATGTATGACGAATCATGTTGCAGATACAATATGGCGCAGAGTTTTAAAAAGTGACCCATGTACCTAGATGCGTCACTTTTTAAAAATAGCGTCAGGTATAATGCATGCAGAGGGGGTGTTCTCCCGCAAAAAGCTTTGTAATAGCGACGCAGTGAAATCTTTCAGATTTCACTGCGTCAGTTTTAGGATGCTGTTGCGTCAAAATCTTGTGCCTGCTTTACAGCAGGTGTTAGACTGAGGCAAGACCTTTCATATGCTGCTTTCCCCATTTGAAAGGACACATTACTGGAGTTGCGTCACTTTTGTGACGCACTCCAGCAATGCGTTACTTGGAATGTCATAAGGAGTGCGCACAGAAAAGTGACGCATTGCACCAGTAGTGTAAAAAAATGTGCCGCGTTGCGTTATATTTAAAAAGTGAGGTATCTAGGTAGATGGGTCACTTTTTAAAATCAAGCGCCACATTATATCTGCGTGAGGTATAATGCATGCAGAGGGGGTGTTCTCCCACTAAAAGCTTTGTAATAGCGACGCAGTGAAATGTTTGAGATTTCACTGCGTCACTTTTAGGATGCTGTTGCATCCTTTAAATATAGTGCAACGAGGCACATTTTATTACACTGCTGGTGTGATGCGTCACTTTTCTGTCCACAGTCCTTATGACATTCCAGATGTGTCATATTTAATGTATGACGAATCATGTTGCAAGGAGCTACAGATACGTCAGTATTTCTGACATATGTGTAAACATAAAAGTGATGCGAGGCCGGCGCAAAATTTTGACGCAATAGCATCCTAAAAGTGACGCTTTTCCGTGCGTTTATGCGCCGCGCACGTATGCGCTTCCGAGGGCACTTACGTTGCGCGCCGAAGTGACGTCATCAATCTTTTATAGAAATGCATAATCATTTTCCATATTAAAAAAAACTAATTTTATTTGTATGGTACGAAATGTTTTGCATTATTATTAACTTTTCATTCATATTTTTTTTTCACGAACGACAGTTGCGCTCTGGGTGCGCTTTCAGATGAGCTCTCGGAGAAGCTTACAGGAGAGCTTAGCTGAAAGCTTCCCGGAGCGCGCACCCAGAGCGCAAAAGAAAAAAATTATAAGAAAAAATGAATACTTAAAAAAAAACAGCAAATTGTAAAAAAAAAAAAGGTTAGAAACTCGATATACAAAGGAATTAGCATTTAAAAAACCTATGAAATTCACTGAAAAAACCATAGGTTTCACACCAGTTATAGTTAGGAATTAGCATTTAAAAAACCTATGAAATTCACTGAAAAAACCATAGGTTTCACACCAGTTATAGTTAGGAATTAGCATTTAAAAAACCTATTAAATTCACTGAAAAAACCATAGGTTTCACACCAGTTATAGTTAGCTGGAAATTTTACTGATATAAAACCATTGAAATTCCCACGTTATAGTTAGTCGGACTCACTATAACTTGCGCGTGCAATGCACTGCTGATGACATCACATATTACATCACTCATGACATGGTCAGTGACATCACTCATGACATCACTGATGACACCATCCTTGTGACACAGTGACAGACCTCCTTTCAGTGTAATGTAACCCATGAAACACATATTCAAAAATAGAAACTAATATTTTCAAAAAAGTGGATATACCCATACCAGTTACAACAACCAATTCAGTAATATCACCATCTAATACACATCCACTCATGTGTATGTATATGGGTTATTAGATATTTTTATTAGTATCAGTATGAGTGTCTATATGGTTTGGTGGGGGTATTACTTAGCACATAGATGCATGAGTGACTGACTCTTTGTTTGTATGTGTTTTGAAGACAACATATGTACAGGACTGTATGGGTGGATGAGTGTCTATATGTGTTTGTTAGTGAGTGAATGACTGTCTCACTAGTGTCTTTATCAGTAACTACATATGTTTTAATCT
Source organism: Lissotriton vulgaris (assembly GCF_964263255.1). NCBI lineage: Eukaryota > Metazoa > Chordata > Amphibia > Caudata > Salamandridae > Lissotriton > Lissotriton vulgaris. Next base: position 4,129 of record NW_028242076.1, on the reverse strand, counting down.
AGTATATATGAATATTGATGTATATAAGTGAGTATATGTGAGAGTAAGAGATTGTAAGAGTTCCTGTTTAAATAAGTATGTGTTTCTATAAGTGATTGTTTAAGAGAATAAATATGTGTAATTTTAAATAGAAGTAAGGTGGAAGTGTGTGTATAACTCTATATTCAAATAAATGGATGTCCAATAGTTTATTTGCACGTGTGAATATGTGTGTGAGTAACTTTTGGATGAATGTCGGTGTGTAACAGGATGTATAGGTGTATCACTTCATATGATGAGTGAGTATATGTATGAGTGACTATATAGAACTGTTGGTGAATGAGTGGATGTGTATATAGATAGTGGAATTACTGAATTGCTTGTTGTAACTGATATAGGTATCTCCATTTTATTAAAAATTTCAGTTTCTATTTTTGAATATGTGTCTCAAGGGTTACATTATAGTGAAAGGAGGTCTGTCACTATGTCACAAGGATGGTGTCATGAGTGATGTCACTGACCATGTCATGAGTGATGTAATATGTGATGTCATCAGCAGTGCATTGCACGCGCAAGTTATAGTGAGTCCGACTAACTATAACGTGGGAATTTCAATGGTTTTATATCAGTAAAATTTCCAGCTAACTATAACTGGTGTGAAACCTATGGTTTTTTCAGTGAATATATATATAGATAGATAGTGTGTGTGTATGTATATATATATATATTTTTTTTTTTTGAAACATACAAATATATTAACAAATAAATACCGAAAAATAAAAAAATTCCAAATAGATGAAATAGAAAACATGTAAAATAAAAAAAGATATTTACTAAATATCTTATAAAACATTTAAAAACACATATATTTATGCTTTTCAGGATACTGAAATCTCCAGGCTCACCTTCGGAGTTGGAAGTAAGAGTTAGCGGTGTTGGCAGCATTCATGCACCACATTGGGCTAGTTGGATTTCCGGACGAGCCCCCGTCAATATCTTCCCTGCACTCCGGGGGTTTTGCGGTCCAGGGGACTCGGGGGAGCACCTTTCAGAAGCCATGTGTGGGACACCTGTGTAAGCGACGGAGAACAGCCCTGAATTCCACAACTAGCATCGAATTCCTTCCGCATCACTCACCTTACCGAAGAACTGCACTCTGGGATCTGCAGTCCCTGCAGCGGCCTTGAATCAACAGGTGTGCTAGATCATCTACCTTGGGGGTGGAATCAGATGCAATCCTATCGGTGTGCGGCAGGACATTGTTCTAAAACCTTCTTTCGCCCACAACCTGCTCATTAACTCCAGGCGCTGACGAAGGCTATCTTGCCGAAATGAATCCGCCGAGAAAGAGTTATGCTTCAATAAAGCTGTTCCTGACTTCCCCTACCTGGCCTCTGCTTCTTTTCTTGGAAGGAGTTCTTTGTATTTACATCGCAAATGCCAGTATCGCGCCACAGGGTCCTCCGCATCTTGCCTCCAACCTTCACAATCTAATTGCACAATACCGTTTCGAGAGCCCTGTTCCTCCCTGGCTCGTCCACGGTAAGCGTTTCCTTATTGCTGTGTTCATTTCACCAACACCATGCCGCATTTTTAATCGCTGCTATTCACTTTGAGACTCTCACGCCATTTCGCTCCCCCACTGCTGTGTTCATTTCACCAACACTGTTCCGCAGTTTTAATCGTCGCTAATCACTTCGAGACTGTCACGCCATTTTATGGTCATCCGGTTTACTCCCGTTTTCCTTGTGATTTTTTCCCTCAGTGCGTTTATCCACCAGCACTAATCACGTCGTGGAATTCATGCTAGTCCGGATTAGCTTCCGTTATCTAAATACTGATAACGTGCACACTGTCACCCTTACACCGTCAGTGCGAATTTCACTCCAGATTCACTACGTGCCACTGGCAACTAGTCTAAACTGACTGCCAACATACCATTTCTAGCTTAATACATATTGGCTCATTTCACACGCCTCCGTCCATCGGATAAAGCATAATTCCTGAGCAACTGTCTGCCTGTTTCACCTTTTTACAAACTGCATGCCTTCTCACTGGCATTGAACGGAATCCACACTCTGTTGAAATATTAGCCTTTCCGAATTATTTACCTCATTGGTTTTTTGTTGTCCCTTCCTTTCCTTTCTTTTTCCCTAGGCAAATGAGGCTTGTATCTATTAGGCATTTATTACATGTCCTGATGATGATCCCCATAATGATGTAGAGGGATCGAAACGCCGTCGACATTATTGCGCACCTTATACATTTATGAATCTTGTGTCACTTAATATGTAAAGGTGTATGATTCTTCTGTTTTACCATTGAAACTGTGAAAATAACAGAACCGTAAGCTTTTGCCTAAAAGCCCTTTGTGTTTCACGTTTCCCAACTGTATGTTTCATTAATGCTAAGTAGAGTACACGCTTGTGCCCCACCTTGTAAATTGCTGATGAAATTGTTGATATTACCAAAAAGTAAATTTTAGACCTCTGTCCGGCGGGACATGTCACACCAATATAGAAACGACTGTGTCTATATTTATTAAATTGTATTCCTTTGCTTGTAAGGGACCACTGTTGTTTAGAAAGGGTCCCTACATGGCAACAGGTCCCTGTGAACATGATTTTTGCACAAGTTGAATAGTATGCATTGATACCTCACACCATGGGTAAGTAATGCATGTACCACTGCATCAAGTCAGGAGGCACAGTAGTGGACATAGCAAACAATGCGAAGATCAGTTAATTGTGTAGTATACAGACAGTGGATGACACACAGCTAACACAAAGCTTGCAGAGTGCACTACAATTATCATTTCCCATCTAATCCCCAGGTGACCAAGAACTTATTGCAGAGGACAACACCAGCAACCTGCAGAGCCAGTCCCCCCCCCGGTCCATGGACTCTCGGATGTAGACTCCCAGGATTCTCCGGACGACGAGCTCGAGACCGGCCCCTCTGGTGTGCCACGGAGCAACTGGTCCCAGGACCCTATCCTCCCCACCACCACATCTGCTGCAACACCAACTGCACAGCAAACCCCTGCTTTTATGGCCTGTGTGTCCACTGCCACCACCACCACCACCATCCCCACCACCACCACCACCAGTGCCACCTGCAACACCCTCCCTGTCACAGAAGATGACCATCCCACACCACAAACTGAGGATGGCAGGGAGAGTGTGCGGGGACCCACAGTGGCGAGGCGACAGGTCCAAAGCAGCAGGGTAGGTGGGAGAGCCAGGGTCACCCCCAGACACCAGGAGGAAGGGACCCCATCCCTTGAACACATCACCAGAGTCCTTGGGGCATACAACAGGCCCAGGGACAAAGTGGCTAGTCGGACGACCTGGTACGTGAGCTCATCCTGCTGATGAGGTCCATCGACATCCGCATTGGACAAATGGTGGACCTCATGGGCCAGCTAGTGACGTTACTGAGGGGCAGGCCTGCGTCACAACCAACACCTCCACCTACCTCTGGTGGGCCACTGGATGATAGTTCACCATCCTCCCCTGGGGCCACAGAGAGGGGTGATTCCTCAGAGGCCGCTGGTACCACAGCAGGGCCCACCCCTGCCAAGCGACCAAGGGCCCTCCTAAGAAGAGTCTGAGAGTCTCTGGAGGCAAAGGACCTGCCAAACGTCAGTCACAGAGCCAGCCCTGATGGCAACACTCTTCCCCACTGCTTTGACTGTTTGGACTGTCCTTCTTCACACTGCCTTGTGAATGGCATCTGTCTGTTGGACTGGGTCACCACATCAATGTGGCAACTACTCTTACATCTCATTTAGCTTGACTGTGAACTCACTGCTCCACCACCACCTCAATGTAAATGAACACCCCCCACTCAAATGTCAACTTTGAAAATAAAATTACTTACACACTTTTTTTTGTCAGCTCTGTCTTTAGTGCAGGTTGTACAGTCTACACATGCCCATAATGTATCATGAGTATGTACTGTATGCAGGCAATGATAAGTTTAAGGCACCTAGGGAAACACAACAGAACAACAATCACTGGCATCCCAGACATTACACAACACCTACCATCTACATAAGCCAACATGCAGATGTCACAATGGACAACAAGTGTCAACATACACATCCTATATATGCTCACAAATGACATGTCTCAGTAACATAGCCACC
>NW_028242075.1:0-143985 GCF_964263255.1 Lissotriton vulgaris | reverse complement strand
TGAATTGCACCATTACTGTTGGATTAATCCAAGGTGACCTCCTCCTCAACCCTGAGTCAGAGATACATGGTCATAGAGAGGCTCTAAGATCCACACCCACGCCATTTGAATAACAGATCATGCCCAGGGAAAACGTTCATCAATCCCAAAGATAGATAGATGCACCACAAACAGGTCCCCAGCAATTTGCCCCAATAAAACATGTTTAGCCAGAGGCTTGTGTTCCCCAAAATACCAAAAAGCTAGATAACACATGTAGATAGAAACACTCAGCCAAACAGGATACACTACATGTTCGCGACCAAGCCCTCCACTCGCTGCTGCCGCTCCTGCCTGCCTTGCCGTTTAGAGCCATGCGCAACCTGCGCCGAACCATCAGTGTAAAGGAGCAGGATGAACAAATTCATACTGTAAATACTCCTGCGACCGTAAAGTGGCGTCAAAAATAAACGTGACATCCTGTGACGTCAAGGATGCAGCCCATTGAATCCACCGAGGGTGCAAAGCTTTGGAATTAGGTACACTGGCTTTCGTAACCGCCTCTAAGGCAGGACACAGGGTAACAACCAACATGCGTTTTCCTTGTGACAGGGCACGTTCTTTAAGAATTGCCATCTGTACAGCAGTTAAAACTTTCTCCACAGTGGAAAAACGCAATTCAGCCGAAGTGTACAAGTGCGACTTGTAAGCAATAGGTACTGTATCTCCTTCATTAAAAGTCAGGTACGTGAAACTCACCGCCCCAGGGATAATTCCTATCACCAGGTTGGTCCGGTTCTCACGAGTCTGTAAGTATTCAGAAGCGAGCAAATCAGCCTGCAAAGATTGCAGAATGGCTGAATGCTCAGGCAGCCAGCATGATTTGGAGAAAGATGGTTGTATCAAAGCATACAAAGGCTTGATACGCTGGGCATATTCCGGAATGTAAGTTCTCCCGAAATTTAAAAAACCCAGCAAAGATTGAAATTTTTTCAGTGTTGTCGGAGAGCGAAATTGTGCGCATTTCTCCAGGAAGTGAGGTGCTAACCCTTTTCCCTCGTTGTTAAGCTCGTAACCGAGAAACAACACTGTGTACTCTGCAATGTGCGACTTTGCAAAGTTAAACTTGTAACCAATGTCAGCAAAGTTACAAATTATGCTATTTACTCGACACAGATGCTCCCTAAGATCGTCGTCTGTGAGATAAATGTCATCCACATACGAACAAGCAACCGGGTCGATGCCCTCCAGAAGAGAGACAATGGGGGCGGAGAATACTCCAGGACTGTTCTTATAGCCCATTGGGAGATGCCGAAAAAATTTTTGCACACCGCCGCATGTAAAACTGGTCCATTGGAAACTTAGACCGTCTAATCTATGTGCATAAAAACCATTGGAAATGTCGAGCGTGGTTTTGAACCGTTTACGCTCAAGACTATTCACTAAAGCAGAGCCATGAGTATTCTGTACTGCGCAGTTACGGCAATGCGAGTTTAAATGCCTATAATCCAAAACCAAACAATATGAGCCGTCCGGCTTGTTTACAGTAAAAAGGGGGTTATTCATCGGTGACACACACGTTTCAATTACACCTTGATATTCCAATTGTTCAAGGATAGCCGTGACTGAAGCTTTGGCTTCACGCCGTATGGGATATTGAGGTTGAGGCTGCGGCTGAGACCGTAAAGGAATCTTGTGGCTTGGAGACAATTTATCCCAGCCACATTGATTGCGGTACACAGCTGGCGCAAGCGCCAGAGCCCACTCTTCTGCAAAATGCAGCGCTTCCACTCTCGGTACAGTGTGCGCGAAACTGGGTAGGATTACCTCCTCCCCTCGCGGAGCTGCGAGAACAATAGGGTGGAGGCCAGTCAGCCTCCAAAAGCAAAATGTCATACGTAGACGAGAGATTTTCCCAAAATACCCCTTTTACAGTTCGCTGCATGTCACCTTCAATTAACAGGACAATTTCAAAAAGACGTTCAGGGGGAGCAACATGCGTATCAGCAGTTTCAATCACAACATAAGTGTCAGTCGCTGTCACCTTCAACAGTGGACGGAGGGCCTCTCTCACTATGGTAATCTCTGCCGCGCTGTCCAGCAAGGTCAGAGCCCACGTCAGATTCCGAAGCCGCGTTCTCACTATCTGGGGCATAACGATGCGCTGTCAGGGCGGCGACTTTCTTCGTGGCAAACTGTGGTCTCTTGGGCGTAGCGCCTTCCTGCTGCTCTCCACCGTTACGCGGGCGGGGCTGACCACGTCCTTGCTGGCCACCCCGGCCCCTGCCGCCCCCTCCACCACCGGTTGACGGAGCCGATGAGTCCTGAAAGGAACGAGGAGAGCGTGGGTCAGAAGCCTGAAACCTCTCAGGCGATTTAATCATTGCGCGGTCGCGCAAATCATAAACACGATCCGACTGCGCAGGCAACGGAGACGCAGGAGCAGAAACCTGTGTTTGTTGTTGTTGTTGCTTACTCTGATTCTGCTTTTTAGGCCAATTCTGTTTTTTGGACTTAGGTTGACCACTAGTTTCCGAAGACTGACCCTGAGGCTGCTTTTTCTCTTTATCAGGAAAAGCCTTAAGCCCCTTCGCATTGCGGCAAACCGTTTCATAAGCAGCCACAATTATCCTTGCCAACTGACGGGGTCTTTCGGCCTCGGGAATGAACGCCAAAGCGTTAGCAACCTGAAAGTTCACTGCATCTCCCTTGACATTTGCAAGGATCAGATCGCAAACTACATCAAAGGAGCCACACAGGCGCATACCCAATTCGACCGCCGACTCCGGTCCGTGTTCATCCTGAACACGTTTAAGGACCGCACCCAGATTGGTCACAGACGGGGTGCTGTAGCACCTCAAATAGACCGCTGCAAAAGTCTTACCCCAGATCTCACAGTCAACAAGCTCAGGTGCCAAATCTTTCGGTAAACTTAGTGTAAGAATCCGGTGCTTATCACCGGGATTCGTATTAGGAAACACAGCTTCTAGCTGGCCGAATTTCTCTGCAAGCCAGAACGGAAAATCATCCTTGTCCTGCGGCTTTTTGCCCATCACGGAATTCACCATGACAGGATTGATCTTCAAACCAGCCTGTTCTGCACGAAGCTGTGCGCCCCTAGGGGCTACGTCCTGAACATTACGGCTAGTGTAATGAACAAGCGCTCTAATCACTTCCACTGCGACTTCATGAAGTTGCCGCAGATCAGCTATGCCACAAGAGGCTCGATTAGGGTGAGGAGTGAATCCAGCCAAAGCGGGCCAAGGTGTGCCCGGAATGGACAAAGGACCCAACCTCGGAGCGGTTAAAGCGTGTGGTAGGGCGCCACCAAACCAAACTCCATGCTGCCAAGCGTCAATAGGAACCTCCAGTGCTCTGTACGGAGCATACGCAGCCGGTACAGCTGTAGCAGTGTAGGAGTGGAAAACACCAGAATTAGCGTTCACCGCCGGAAATGTCACCCACGAATAAAACAGTTCGTACGGGTAAGCATGTTCCGCACTCACTACCAGAACAACAGCCAAGCCTTCCATAGGTACATTATAAGCCCGCAAATGGTCACGCACCGCAATGCGACTATGCTGCGGGATGTCCACGGCTTGTGCCATGTCAGCACAGGAGAGTGAAAAAACAAAGATTACTTTGTAGCACAACTGGGTAGTAATTCAATGAAACCGTTTTTAGATAGATTCAAGCTTGAAAAAGACCTATTTCAAAAATAGGTAGGTTTTTCCGACACTGCCGTTTTCTGGAAACGGGAATGAAGGGGTTAAGGTTTGAATGATATACTACTCGAGTGTCATGATATAAGGCCTTACCAAGCTAGCTACAGTGTCTCATCGGTAGTAATTACTTCCCAATGACTTAGACAATCCAGAACATGAACTTAGGGTACCTCAGGTATCGTGGAACACATGAACACTCTTTCGTTATATAATCATTACAAACCGAAACTGGGAGGCAAAGAACACACGTGCAAGTTTGAAATGTTTATTTTTCAATGCAAAGTTCTCAAACGCAGTATCTTGTATAATATCAACATACATATTATAAAAATCAGAGTTAGCAGCATAGTCACTAATCCATAATAAGCAAAAGGTGATAGCATGTTATGATGCAAAAATCTATAGAATTCTGTATCACCTATATTTCGCGCACCCTATTTAGAATATTATATTATATCTAAGAAGGTCTTATTTGGGTTCTAGCAGGGCGGGCCCATACCTCTAATTCTCAGTAGGAGTAGATCACATCAACAGCTACCAGCTCTCTGCATGCGAAGCATCAAGTGTGTTGCTTCATTCCCTGTAACTCTATCTTAAACCCGCGTAGAGCCTTATGTTGGCAGCAACATTATTTGTGTTATGTCTAATGTAGTGCGAGGATCAGGCTTTCAGCAACCTTGTGTTAGGTTATTCTTAGAGGGTGCAGTTCTCAGTGTGCAGACAGTTGTACCAAGCACGACTGATATCAGAGCAATAACATATTATTCTCAAATAAATCACATCTTTCATCTAGGTTGAAAGCTACAATAACAATTAGGTGTCGTGTGCAAACTGAAGCCGAAGGAAAATATGTCGTTTAAACATTTAATAAACTCATGCTAACTTAACACAATATATAGAAACGCAGTAACCATATGACAAGTGGGCTTGAACATATAATGCGCAGAGCAACAGAACTACAAGTGGTACCAAGGTTCCTGCACATAGGTGCTAGCCAAGCGCGCCTTGGGACACAATATGCTTTACAAGAGAACAAAAAATGACCAAGAGTTTCCTTCCCCGTTCCACAGGCTGGGCAAATGTCACACCCCCCTGAGCCCCATTTGGCTGTCAATGATCTTATGGGGAGGGCTCCAGCTCTTAATTGGAATAGGAGCTTCCTGTCACCCGGTTTTGTGATAATATCCCAGTACGACTCCAAAGCCGGGTACAGTTTTACCTCAAGGAAACCCGCGGTCATGGACCCATTACTAGGATTACACAAACTCTTGCTAGCAACGTGTTCCCAAAATATATTTTTTAGGGCAGACTTGGTGGGGAATGATGCACTGCTGGATCAAGCCATATAGAACTTAACCCAAGCTCGAACAGTATTGCCTTTAGTGAATTGAGCCAACTAATTTTATGGCAACAGTCCGCCTTTATGACATCAATAAAACCTTCGGCGTAATGCGCAAGCTTGGGAGTAGTCCAGAGTCTTCGCCAATATAAGATTGGCCGTAGTCTGGCTAGGTCCTTGATTTGTTTCCTACCAAGCTCATATCTTAGAGGCAGGAGTGGGGTACTTTTCGGGGTGCCGGTGAGTAGTCTTAAAAACTTGTTCTCTGACCCTTGTAGAGAGTTCAAATTTTCAAAGCCCCACATCTCCGCACCATAAAGTGCGGACCCTATAGCCTTTTCTTCATAAACCAGCAAAGCTGGCTTGACCAAAGACTTCCTATGTTCCAAATTAATGGCACCCGATAATTGCTTATGTCGCAGGGTGGCAATATTTATATGCTGGCTCCACCTGTTATTATCTGCAGTGAGAATTCCCAGGTATGTGAATGAGTTTACCACCTCAAGTGGCCGCCCACTCATAACAATTTTAGACTTAAAGCTACAGTGTGGTTTGAAAGTCATGAGTTTAGTTTTAGTGGCGTTCACCTCCAACCCATGTTCCCCACAGAAATTCTCAAAGATGGACAGAGCACGGTGCAAACCACTAGGCGTTTTTGACATAATAAGCGTATCGTCCGCAAACATTAGTATAGGGATTTTTAACCCTGAAAGAGATGGAGCATCTACTGTAGCTGTTACCATGCGGGGGACAACACCATTTATGTACAAAGTGAACAAGATTGGGGCCATTGAACACCCTTGTCGAACCCCTCTTTCTACTGGAAATTCATCTGTGACCATATCATGGCCTCCCCACTGTAGTTTAGCAAAAGTAATCTCATGCAATCGATTTACCAAGGTCAATAATTCCTCAGGGACCCCTGGACTTTGTAAAACTTGCCACAATTTAGCCCTCGCCACCAGGTCGAAGGCAGCCCTCAAATCGACAAATGCCGCATATAGGCTGCCTCCTCCCAGCACCACAGTCTTCCATTGAAGCAATTGGAAACGGAATACTTGGTCCACCGTGCTTGTTGCCGTTCGAAATCCTGCTTGGTAGGGTGATAGGATATTATTGTCCTCTGCTCAGTCTAGGAGCCTGTTTACAACCACACGGCCGACTATTTTTTGTACAGTGTCAATAAGGCTTATTGTCCTATAATTACCCGGCTGTGCACGGTCTCCCTTTTTAAACACAGCTCCTCTCCAAGAGGCCGGGACCTCAGCACCCTTGGCAATGAAATTGATAAGTAAATGGATATATTTACACCACTGCTCTTTATCATTTAAAAAGATAACTGCAGGGACGCCATCCGAACCAGGAGCACGTCCTCTATTCACAGCGTTAATAGCAATCAAAATCTCTTTATCATTAAAAAGATTACCGTGAAAAAAGGACATAATAATACTGTCCTCACCTGTAATCTGAGTGTTAAGAGTATACTGTGAGCTAAAAAATTCTACCCATGCCTCCTGAGGTATGTTGTTATTAGTGGGTTCCTCTACTCTCTCACTACCCCATTTCACAATATTCCAAAACGCTCTTGAATCCTTTCTGTCACTAGCTTTTTTCAATTTACACCAGTGTAGCTCATCCCAGGCTCTTTTAGCTTTCACTATGCAGGCTTTATAACTCTTTCTGGCTAGACGAGTAGTTTCGGCCACCCTCTTTTTAATTTCCTGACCCAAAGCCAGTCGTGCAGCCCTACATTCGGCATTATACCATTTTGCATCTTTACTAGCTCTAGCCCCATTTCGCCTAACAGGTTTCAGAAAATGTTTTTTAATCTTGGCGAAAAGGGTATCATGAATGTTAACCACTTCCTTCAGGCCAGAGAGAGAGAGGCTGATTCTTTCCAAAGCAACTACACCTTTGTCAGTTTCATAGTTGACATTATCAATAGCCTGTTGATTGGTCACTACGCTAGCCCATTTAAGCATACGCATGTTATTTTCTGGAATGACCAAAGGTGGAGCAAGAGCATTCAAGCAAGTAGGATTTGTCCCAGCGGGCCACCATTTGTGCTCCACACATAAGGGGTTGTGATCGCTCTCGGGTCTCACGACGACCTCCATATCACAGACAGATGACCACAGCGGTAAGCTGCAAATAACATAATCTATCCTGCTTTTGTGTCTTCCATTATCAAAGGGCATGGAGCCTTTTCTGTCCAAAGCTGTACGTCTGTTCAAAGCTCTCAGACCTTTTTCTAGGCACATTGCATTCAGATCTATAATGTCCTCAGTCCAACGTGTAACTGGCTTCAGGTCTAACACAGGAATACCCCAATGGGAGTTCTCTTCTGCTCCAATGGAGGCCTCGCACATAACCAAGGGCTCAAAAGTCCGATTAAAATCGCCTGCTATCACAACATTATTATCAGGGGAAAATTTATCAAGAAGATTAACCAATGCAATTAAAACATCAGATCTACCACCCTTTACACTCCTAGCATATATGTTATATACATCAAGTTCAATTCAATTCAATTCAAAGCTTTATTTCGATAAACATGTGATATCATAAAAGCACATACACAAGATAAAAACAAGGAACCATAATCCATAGGTCGTTACAATTTACAGAATTAATAACAATAAAAAACGTCCATACTACAATAAATAGATTAAGAGGCATATTAAACAGTAAAAGCTTTGTAGAAGTAAAAATTAAGAATGTTTAGTTAAAAAGCGATTCATCACAGAGATTTTGCTCTTATCACCCAGGCCCAACTCAAGAATTTAGCAACCCCACAGACTAAACGTGTGCTGGTGTCAGTCTTAAGAATTCTCAAGGCTACGGAATGACTCCTGGTGCTGAGCAATAAACATGTAGGTTTTAGCCATCTCTGTCTAGGCTTTGCATATGCCGGGCACACAAAAAAGACATGGGCAATAGTTTTTGTAACGCCATTACAGGTAGGGCACTCAGATGAAATTTGGTACGGGGGCTTCCATTTACAGGTGTAATCATGCAAAGGTAAGTTTCCTAACCTGAACTGGATGAACAGGGATTTATCCCTTGGTTTTACAATAAGGTCCAGGTAAGGCTCCCAACGAGGCTCAATTTTATGCTGTTTATAAATATGGGGCTGCCACTTCAGATTATGAGAGATTCTGATTCCCAAATAATCGAATTCTTTTATGCGCTCCAAAGGTTCTCCATCAAGATATAGGGTGGACCTGGAGGACTTACTTGGGTTGAAATAGAGAAGATTAGTTTTGGTGGTATTAATGACTAGGCCTCTAAGTTTACAGTACAGGCTAAAGCGATTCAACAATTTTTTTTTTTGCATGCCCACAGGAGTTTTTGAAACCAGCAAGGTGTCGTCTGCGAAAAGTAAGGTGGGCACTTTATCGCCTGCCAGGACCGGGGCATCTGCATCAATTTCAAGTAAAAAGGAGACAACACCATTTACAAACAAAGAAAAGAGTGTTGGGGCTAACACGCACCCCTGTCTAACCCCTCGCTTAATAGGGATCCTATCGGTTTTTTGCCCTTGAGAGCCCCATCTAATACGGGCATAGGTGCCTTCATGCATACGTATCAAAAGGTTTAGGATTGGAAGCGGGATCCCCATCTCCTCCAGTATAGTCCACAATCGATCTCGAGGAACCAGGTCAAAGGCGGTCTTCAAGTCAATAAATGCCAAATAAAGACCGCCTTTGCCGATAGTGACCACCTTCCAATGGAGTAGGAGCAATCTAAAGGCTTGATCAATTGTACCAGTACATGCCCTGAAACCAGCCTGGTAAGGAGAAATGATTTTATTTTCCTCTGCCCACGAGAGGATCCTTTCGAGGAGAAACCTGCCAACCAACTTCTGTCCCGCGTCTATCAGACTAATTGGACGGTAGTTGGCAGGGTTCTCCCTGGGGCCCTTCTTATAAATGGGAATCACCTCGGCCGCTTTCCAGGAACTAGGGACTGGAGAGCCTGCCATCAATGCATTTATAAGGAAGGTGAAATACGTTGCCCATCCTTCGGGATTGGCTTTAAAAAGGTCACCAGACACTCCGTCCTGTCCTGGGGCTTTGGCAGAAACTATTTTGGCTATTGCAGCGAGAACCTCTTTCTTATTGACTATGGTTGGCGTGAACTGACCGGAACCATCAACCGAGACACCGCTCAAATGCCCGGGGACTCCGGGCAGGTCAATCCCTCCATATAGCCTAGAAAAATGTTCAAACCATTCACTATCCGTGATATGGCTTGGAATTTGGTTCGAGCTGCACCCAGATGATTTTCTAACTAATGACCAAAACAATTCAGAATCCCTATTTTTACTTGCATCTCTGAGATTTTCCCAATGGGACTCTTCCCCAGCCCTCTTTGCAGCTATAATTGCCTTTCTGTAATGCAATCTTGCCGAGCGCACAGATACTGGGTTCGAAGATTTAATGGCAGAGATTAAATCAGTTTTCCACCTCCTGCAATTACTATCAAACCAGCTCTGTAGTGGCTTAGTACGTGCCGGGGTCTTCTTAGGAGGGGCCATAAACAACTTGCCAATGTGGTCCATTCTGGCAGTATAAATGTTTTCTATCTCTACCGACCCTGCCTCCTTACCACAGACTACAGACAGCCTTAATAACTGCTCTGCAAGGATTCCGTCCAACTGGCACAATTTAGAATCGTCCAGGCAGAACTTTGGCCATTTTAAGAATCTATTACAGTTCGATGGAATATGTTCTTTTGTCAGTAAACTCATATCTTTTGAGGGCATGGGCTCCTTTCTATCCCATGGGTTTTGCAATGTGAGGGACAAAGGGTTGTGGTCACTCTCAACCGATGGAATAATGACCATATCCACTACAGACTTCCAGGTTCTCCTATCAATCATTATGTAGTCAATCCTACTCTTGCACAATACTCTATTATAAGTATTAGCACCCTGAGTGTCAGAGATAGTGCGGCCGTTGACGGCCCGTAAACCTGTTTCTATCATTAAGCTGTTTAATTGAATGACTACAGGAGACCATCTTCTCACAGGCTTGAGAGTTAAGGACGGAACGCCCCATTGTGCGTCATCCTCATGTGTTCCTAAAATATCCTCTACTGCCATGGGTTCGAATGAACAATTAAAATCTCCAGCTACTAGGGCTAAAGAATCAGGAGCACACAACCTTAACAAATCTATTAATATCTCAACTGTGGGCGATTTGCCCCCTCCCTGCGTTCCTTTTATATAAACATTGAAAAAATCCCAGCCAGGGTCACCATTAATACTTTCAACAGATAGCCTCATGATGTCCGGACAGGGGAGAGTATGATGTATAATCCTAAGGTTGAGATCAACCCTTACCCATGTTATGAGTACCCCTGAGGGACGACCACGACCAACCGATGTAGCAGGCACACAAAAGGTGGAAAAACCATGCATATGCAACGGTTCTAAGCTCCAAGTCTCTTGAAACATGCAGATGTCAAACCCATTGATAAAGTCAACCCAGTCAGGCAACAAAAGCTTGTTTCGCAGTCCTGCCACATTCCACAAAACAATTTTAAGCGTACTAGCATTATCTCTACCAAGGGATACAACGTTTGGGATGTCAGTCAAGGTTGAGGAGGCTTTAGTATCAATACTAACCACCGGGTCCAAGGCTAAGCCAGTGGGTTCTATATCCTCTGATACTTGAAGTACAGGTATTTCTATAGAATGATCACCCTGAGGGGAAGAAGGGATACTTATTTCGCTTGCAGTTACATCTGGTCAATCGACTGCGTCCAGGCAATCATAGCGATTGTGGTGAAAAAAGCTATCAAAGTTTGCAGGGGGCAGGGACCAATCTCCTTGTGCTACTCCCCTCCTACGCCCAGGAACCATGGTCCATCCGTCAGCTTGAGCGGAAAAATGACCGGGAGGGTAGAAATAAGTTAGAGGGAGGGAATGGACAGTCGTGCCTGTGCTAGGGTATCTCCAATTGCAAATGAAGTCAACAATTCTAGGATTGCTGAAGTTAATCAAAATACAATCTCCCCTTATGTTTTTAGCCAAATGACCTACCCATGGAGTCCTGCGAATCATAAGTATTTTGCCTGCTATGTATGGGGGCAAGGGTCTATTCACATTTAGCCAGTGTATCACTCTGTTCCATAATTTTGTGGGGCTTTCCCTTTCATAGCGGCCAATTCTGGAGCTCCCGCTAGCACCACCACAAATGGACAAACTTCCGGGGGTAAATTTAAGATCTTTTTACCTGCAATGGGTTGGTTGACCAATTCCCCCCCACCAGGCATGCTTTGATCTGGAGTTTTCTTTCTTTGGGATAAGCTATTCACGTTGGGACAAGCTAATTCTTTGGGGTTAGGGATAGCTTCAGGAACAGGTATAGTCGTCTGGACTGAACCTGAATCGACTAATTCCTTGTTAGTCACTGGGGTGGGAACTATTTCTTTATGGTTTTTAGGAGGTTTGGACAGTTTTGCAGCTGGGGGTGGTACAACTCTGAGAGTGGGTTCAACAAGGCTTTTAACATCACGTTCGATCCTTTTTAAATGGACCTCGATCTTGCTCAACCTCTCTTCTAATGGAGCTAACGGGAGCCTAATGGTGTCATAGACAGCACTAGGCTCTACCTCCAACACCCTCTGTGGCATTTCCTGGATTGGTAACCCCCTTGGGGCCACTGCAGCCCTACTTTGTGGAACGGGGTCTATCGGGCCAAGAGGTGATTTGGCGGCTCCATGCACCGCAATAGGTGAATTCGCTTTCTTGCCCTTACGGCCCTTGTTTTTCCTCCCACCTGCTTTATTGGGCGACTGATGGGTCTTTTTAGGTATTGCCCCTGGGTCCTTCCCACACTGCTGCCTAGTATTATGCACCTTTACTACGCTAGGTACGCCAGCTGCAGTGGGGAGCATCTGAGGTGACAACAACAATGATTCAGAGGCTGTAGATTGGCTGCTAAGGGTTGTTTGTGACAAATTACAATGAGGGAGCTGTGGAATAGGGAGTTCTAAAATAGGGGAAGCACTCAAACGATTATTAGTATTCAGGTTATCAGGAGTTCGAGCGTCCGCAATTAGTCCCATAGAAGATCTTCTAGCAATGGCTAATTCATGCGAGACACGGCGCTCCATTATGGTGATCCCTTCATCAACAACACTGTTCATCTTGGTTATAAATTGGTCCATAGCTCCAGTGAATGTTGCAGCACCCGCCCTCCCCTTGGACTCTTTAGGGGGCATGCCAAATGTCGCAAAATGTTACAGGGGATTTTAGTGGCAATGCACTCACTCAGGTATTTTGTAGGAGGATGGAAAGGGAGTGGCCCGGCCCGGCCTCTTCGGTCTTGAACGGGCTTAAACGGGCCCGCCCTTGGCCCGGGCTTCGCCCGGTGTCCCGCTCGCGTCCCGCGACGCGGGGAACTGTGCTCCTTAAATGTGCCTTCAGGCGCTCCGCTTGCGTGTAGGACGTGCCGCAGCTGAGCCTGCCGGGTACTGTAGTCACCCAGGGCGGCGGCGCAATGCTGTGGTCAACGAGACTCCTGGCGGTGTCGGCATTCGTTCCTGACCCCTCTCGTGACTCCTGGCGGTGTCGGCAATGTCCAAAATTAAGGTAAGTGGCTTTAGCGTCCCCCGCTCCTGCCGGGAACTGTGCTCCTTAAATGTGCCTTCAGGCGCTCCGCTTGCGTGTAGGACGCGCCGCCGCTGAGCCTGCCGGGTACTGTAGTCACCCGGGGCGGCGGCGCAATGCTGTGGTCAACGAGACTCCTGGCGGTGTCGGCGTTCGTTCCTGACCCCTCTCGTGACTCCTGGCGGTGTCGGCAATGTCCAAAATTAAGGTAAGTGGCCCTGATACATCACTGGTTACCCTAATCAACTGGATGTCATTATGGCTAGTCTCTATATTTTTGATGGGAAGTTTAAGGGTCTGACGAACCCAAATTGTAAGACCCCCCATTGGTCTCCCTTTCGGGCCCTTTATTGCTGGCACTGAAAAATTTAAATAACCTAGCACAAATACAGGTTCACATGCCCAAGTCTCTTGAAACATACATACATCATATGAGTTAACAAAGCCAGGCCAGTCCCCACAATCTAATTTGGAACATAACCCAGCCAAATTCCAAGAGATTAGGTTCCCCACCCCAGTTGGACAATCAAGTTGCACTTCAGGAGTTACAATCAAAGAAGAGGGCACTCCTGCTACTGATACTACTGAACTTGTCTGCGCTACAGTGCTTGTAGCATCTGATTGGGCAACCTCATTACCATTATGGACAGACAGGGAGCATAATCCCTGATCTTTTACAGCTGACAGTAATAGACTTTTACCCCCTGGGAGTCAATCACAATCATTCAAGTTGGAGAGGGCTGAGAACCTATTCTCAAGATTTAATCCCCAGTCAGTGGGTTTAGCTACACTATTCCCTCTGGCTGAAACCACATTCCATTTTGTTCTTAATGTACACCGATTAGGACCCTCCCTTTCCGATAATAAAATAAGTCTAAGGTAAGTGGGATGATGTCGGTGGATCTTCGCTGTGGTGGTAAAAGATTGGGCAGGATGTTGGTTAGTACCTCAGGATCTGAAAAATTCAAAACAACACAATCGCCCCTGAATCTTTTTGGACTGCTACCAATCCACTCCACCCTCCTGGCCATAACTAGTTGCTTACCCCAGGGGGTTATCACCATATTATTGGTTAGCCAGTGTAAGGCTTTGGACAACAGTGATGAAGTAGTTTCATCCTGACCTGGAGCCAGTGTTGGAACATTAGCTAAAACAAGGACTAGGGGGAAAGCCTCAACTATAAGCTCAACTGAGCCTTTCACAGGTTCCGAAGCTGGAAGTACAACAGGAGGAACAACTACCCCCTGCATACCCTCCCCTACAACTACATGAGGAGCCACAGGATGATTTTACAGGGGGAATGCTCCTCCACCACCCTCAGATCTAGATGTTCCATTCTTTAACTCAACCTTGTTTATGACTTCTGCAGGCAATTTTTCTACTTCCTCCAAAGTTTTACTCAAAAGGCCCCCTAATCGTTTAACCTCGTTAGTGAGCTTATCTATCCTTCCTACCAACGGCTTTATGATTCCCTGAATCTTGGTATCTATCATAGCCAGCAACTTCTTAAATTGCTCATTGGTTAAAGACACACAGACTTCATCAATTAACCCTTCTTCCTCCACCATAGTGTTACTTGGTGGGGAGGCAGGCTTCTTACGACTTGAACGAAGCCCTCCACGCTTTGGCTGGCCCTTTCTTACTCCTCTAGTAGTGTGTGGCACAGGCACTGGGGTAGGGGCTTTTTCCTCATGCGGATGTAATTCAGCCTCATTTTCACTAACACTAACTTCCAGTGTACAAGTAGTCTGGTCCAGGAGAGCATTGTCGTCAAAATCAGGTATTACAACAGGACAATTATTATTAACTGGGTCAGTAGATTGAGCAGGTTCAGGTGCCGGAAGAATAGATGTAGGTGATTTAGGAGATACACCCAACCCAAGTGAGGATCTTCTCTCACTATTCATTTTGGCAACTACCTGTACTAAATAGTTGTCCATGGTATTTTTTGCCGGGGATAGCTTTTTACTAGGCATAGTACACCAATATACAATACCATCCCAGAAACACAGTGTAGATACGATGGAAATGTGTACCTCAGACCCTCAAAGCAGTTAAGCCACAATGCGTACAAAGTCAGTGCCAAATAATGTCCTGGGTCGGCCTCGAGTAATGGGAAGCTCTCACCTGAAAATTACGGGCAGAGTAACTGGCCCAGTCCAGTCTCTGCCTGTCTCGGACTGTCTTAGACTGTCCACCCTTAGTCCAGGCTTCGTCCGGCGCGTCCCGCGCACGTCCTCGCGGTACGAGGGACCTGCCGGTGCTTTATGTGCCTCCTGGCGCGCTGGTTACAGGCGTCGTCCCAGGCCCCCTAAGGATGCTGGGGGATGTGGTCCAGCCGGCGGAGCCAAGCCCGGCCGGTCGGTTGCTGCTGTGGATATGGCGGAGCCAAGCCCGGCCGCTGTGCAGGAAGGTCAAGAACCTCAGATAAGGCAGCGAGTGCAGAAGAAAAGAAGACAAGGGACTCAGCCCCTGCCGGTGCTTTATGCACCTCCTGGCGCGCTGGTTACAGGCGTCGTCGCACGCCCCCTAAGGATGCTGGGGGATGTGGTCCGGCCGGCGAAGCCAAGCCCGGCCGGTCGGTTGCTGCTGTGGATATGGCAGAGCCAAGCCCGGCCGCTGTGCAGGAAGGTCAAGAACCTCAGATAAGGCAGCAAGCGTAGAAGAAAAGAAGACAGGGGACTCGGCCCCTGCCGGTGCTTTATGCGCCTCCTGGTGCGCACTGGTTACAGGCGTCGTTGCAGGCCCCCTAAGGATGCTGGGGGATGTGGTCCGGTCGGCGGAGCCAAGCCCGGCCGGTCGGTTGCTGCTGTGGATATGGCGGAGCCAAGCCCGGCCGCTGTGCAGGAAGGTCAAGATCCTCAGATAAGGCAGCGAGCGTAGAAGAAAAGAAGACAGGGGACTCGGCCCCTGCCGGTGCTTTATGCGCCTCCTGGCGCGCTGGTTACAGGCGTCGTCGCAGGCCCCCTAAGGATGCTGGGGGATGTGGTCCGGCCGGCGGAGCCAAGCCCGGCCGGTCGGTTGCTGCTGTGGATATGGCGGAGCCAAGCCCGGCCGCTGTGCAGGAAGATCAAGATCCTCAGATAAGGCAGCGAGCGTAGAAGAAAAGAAAACAGGGGACTCGGCCCCTGCCGGTGCTTTATGCGCCTCCTGGCGCGCTGGTTACAGGCGTCGTCGCAGGCCCCCTAAGGATGCTGGGGGATGTGGTCCGGCCGGCGGAGCCAAGCCCGGCCGGTCGGTTGCTGCTGTGGATATGGCGGAGCCAAGCCCGGCCGCTGTGCAGGAAGGTCAAGATCCTCAGATAAGGCAGCGAGCGTAGAAGAAAAGAAGACAGGGGACTCGGCCCCTGCCGGTGCTTTATGCGCCTCCTGGTGCGCACTGGTTACAGGCGTCGTCGCAGGCCCCCTAAGGATGCTGGGGGATGTGGTCCGGTCGGCGGAGCCAAGCCCGGCCGGTCGGTTGCTGCTGTGGATATGGAGGAGCCAAGCCCGGCCGCTGTGCAGGAAGGTCAATATCCTCAGATAAGGCAGCGAGCGTAGAAGAAAAGAAGACAGGGGACTCGGCCCCTGCCGGTGCTTTATGCGCCTCCTGGCGCGCTGGTTACAGGCTTCGTCGCAGGCCCCCTAAGGATGCTGGGGAATGTGGTCCGGCCGGCGGAGCCAAGCCCGGCCGGTCGGTTGCTGCTGTGGATATGGCGGAGCCAAGCCCGGCCGCTGTGCAGGAAGGTCAAGATCCTCAGATAAGGCAGCGAGCGTAGAAGAAAAGAAGACAGGGGACTCGGCCCCTGCCGGTGCTTTATGCGCCTCCTGGCGCGCTGGTTACAGGCTTCGTCGCAGGCCCCCTAAGGATGCTGGGGAATGTGGTCCGGCCGGCGGAGCCAAGCCCGGCCGGTCGGTTGCTGCTGTGGATATGGCGGAGCCAAGCCTGGCCGCTGTGCAGGAAGGTCAAGATCCTCAGATAAGGCAGCGAGCGTAGAAGAAAAGAAGACGATAATCGCTATCCATCTCCTTTAGCAATTGCACAGGAGCCTTCGGAAGCAATTAATCCAGAGAAATTGTCAAAGTTACTGGATCAGCCACATACATGAAAAGCCATCTTGTGCAATTCCTTACCACAGAGAACAATTGAGCAGATTGGAAAGAAGCATCTGTCGAATTCCATTTAATTCTCAGAAATCCCATTGGCACTGCACATCCTACTCAACGGGTTCAAACTCTGACAGTCTTAGGTGATGTGTAGAAATCTGCCCATACTACAACACATGAGAATAATGAGTACTTGACTTAACGCTGCTAAATGTGAGGTCATAGTGAATCTGGAGTCCTGATCTGCAGCTCGCTTTCAACAATCAATACTACACAGTAGCCTGCACAGTTCGTGAATAATGACATACGACGTGCAGTGAAAAAACAGTGCTGCAGTGGCATATTTATGCAAATTATAATTATCTACCACTTCCATAAATGAACTGAGGATGTGAACACGTCATATAACATTAAGTAATGCAATAAGTATAGCGTGGACACCAAATTGCTTCAGAACTGAATTAATGGCAAATTAAATAATGAAAGCCAACAATACCTAAGTTATTGAAATTAGCTGTTTAATCTGTTTATCGTCTTATATTAATCACTCCTATAGGCCCCTTTGCATCAAGAGCATTGCCACATAATTTTTCTTGAACGCTTTTCTAGTTTGAAAAAGAATGTCACGTGTACTAAAGATGACGTGGATCGCTATAAATCAAATACATAAATGCATAAGCACGGATTTCAATGATATCAGAAATGTTTTCAATGTACAAGAAATGGAGGTCCGTTAATATTTTTGTAATCACATCAGTAGATCAGTACATGGTTCAGTCAATTCATTTACACTTGGATTAGAACCAAGCACAACATTTTCGGTATTGCTTAGGGTCAGAGTGGACAACACTGGATAGATAATCTCCTGGTGGGCTGGAAGCATGGAGATCAGATCATGAAAAGCCCACAGCTGTCACTCCCTCCAGCTTCCATTTTTGCAGCTGGCCAGGTGCAGTGAACTTCACACTACCTGCGGTGTTTTCAAACATCTAGGGCCTCATTTATGAAAAGTGACGCATCACTGCGTGAAAACAGCGGTGCGTCACTTTTCACTGCGCACTCCTTGCGACACCAATGATGCGTCATATTTAATGTATGGCGCATCATGTCGCAAGGACTTACAGATACGTCAGTATTTCTGACGCATCTGTAACCGCAAAAGTGACACATTGCTGGAGTGTGTCACAAAAGTGAAGCAACTCCAGCAATGCGTCCTTTCACATGGGGAAAGCCCCATGTGAAAGGGCTTGCGTCAGTCTTACGCCTGCAGTGAGGCAGGCGCAAGATTTTGACGCAACAGCATTTTGATGCAACAGCATCCTAAAAGTGACGCAGTGAAATCTCATAGATTTCACTGCGTCACTTTTACGAGGCTTTTTGAGGGGGAACGCCCCCTCTGCATACATTATACCTGACGCAGGTATAATGTGGCGCAGGGGTTTAAAAAGTGACGCATCTACCTAGATGCGTCACTTTTTAAATATGGCGCAACAAGGCGCATTTTGTACGCCGCTGGTGCGTCACAAAAACTGATGTACCGGCGGCGCAAAACTGACGCAAGGCCTCATAAATGAGGCCCCTAGGAAGGATCTCATAATACAGGGGGCACAACATGTTCTACGGAGCGCAGCTCAGATAGACTCCAAGGCTCAGGGCCCCAGAGCCCTATCACCTTGATCCCCACTGTGAGTGCATGACATGTGTAGCGTCACATCGGATGGGGCTCCGGTTCGGGACTGTGCTCACAAAACCGGTACCAGTACACACAGAATTTGAGTTCCACCATCAAGTGGCATGGACATGCAGCATTTTAAAGGGGTAGAGTGAAGTCAGACTGCAGGTCATGCTAAAAAAGCCTTCTCAAAGAGCTGGTTGCAGGTTGGTAAGTCATGGAATTATCAGTTGTGTCAACATATGCTAAGCCTGTGCGCCATCATCACCCCACCAATCCAAAAGTTGTCAAAAGATGAAGTAAATGTATGGATTTCTAACACTGGAATAAGGATTTGAATTGGGAAGAATAACATTGGCATGATTATTCCGCACTTTGTGATAAAAGGGTTCTGTGGATATGTTACATTAATTCCATGTGTTCAAGTGTTGTGACGTGAAACAGAGAGCATTCTCAATGGCCTTTCACATTAATTGGATTGATTGATGGAAATACGCTCTCTTTTAATCTATATGCCAAGAAACAATGCATCAACATCTGATCAATAGTTAGATAGTTGTCAATGTATATTGAGAAGAAGGTACTCTGAAACGTGGGGGAGGATAACACAAGCACCAGACACAGGTGGAGTGTGCCTGTGAGCTTCCTAAATGTGTGTGAGTGGACCAACAAAACTTGGAAAGGGGGTATGATTTCAAGATCGGCTATTCTGACCCATGCAAAAGACACTGGCAAGGGCAGAGTGGCAGAAAAGGTGACAATGGGAGTCTACAGGGATCTGCTCTGTTTCACGTATCAATATTGATAAAAATGTTTTGTTTTCCAGCTTGAACTTTTGCATTGGAAAGACATCCATGAAGTGAACACAGCAAAATGATTCTGTTGTAATAAACTTGGACCTTATTTAAATGCCTTTATCTCGCCAAACAGGTGCAGTGCAAGACAGAGTGGACTTTCATTTTGAACACCTTCACCACTAGTACAGCTGTTGAAACCATCTCAAATATTTTAAACAGGAGTTCATTCTGGCACATTTTGTGATTATCAGATTAAAGATTGTTAGGGGCTGTTCAATGCTTAGCTGCATAAAGAGGTGAATACTGTGCACCACAGTTGGTCCTTGCAACACGCCCTAGCTACATGGAAAGAAGTGGAGTGCTAGGAATAGACCTAACAAGTATTCCGACCAATATCACTTTCTAAGACCTGTCTGATCTGACAAAGTCTTTGATGGTTCTCAACAACAATGAATATCAAAGCCTTATGTGTGATCATCTAATAGTATGCTTTAAAACATGTAATTTTAGTGTGCTAAATACTTTAAGTAAAAAAAATATATATTCTAGGGAAAGCACCCCCCCACAAACCCCCCCAAAAAAACTGTCTTGCAGTATTTTCTCCGTGCATTAGGCTGAGACTGTTCATCATTCCCAATTTGGCTTTCAACATTCCACAATAGATGGAGGAGACGTGAACATTTACACATAAAATATTACCTCTCGTGCGAATAGCTTGATTTATGAGTGCAAAGAATTCACAAAAGATGGGTTTTACTTAATTACAATTACGTATGTGTGATATCACCTAAAAATGGTGAACTATTTTGTAGGATAAATCCTACACAAGGGGCAGGGAGTGGGTACTCCAGGGAGAAGAATACTTGGACATTTTTAGCAAACAAACAAATGCCTGACTTTATGGTATTTTCTGACCAATTTCTACACTAGCCAAAACTGGTGGTGTAGGGGATAGAGTGTTTCCAAGTGTAAAAATATTTTTCATTTGGAGAAACAACTTAGATATAAATAGTATATATTTTTAGATGCATTTTTCATGTACAATTGTAATTGTATGCTATTTATTATTATGCATTCCAAATGACCTCCACTTGTGTGTAGCTAGGGTTTCACAAAATGATTCCACAAGTTCCACCAGGACACCTTCAGCTTCAATAAATTGGGTTATTAGCTCAGAGGAGAGGAAACCCTACTAACATTAGAATCAAAAGCAGTTATTAAATTAACCTATCAAAGGAGGTAGGAAGCACACTACCTGACATCTCAGCACCCAGTGCGCCCGGATGCACTATGGTAAATATTTGGATGATAACACTTCAATTTAACGTCTTTTTTCCCTCCATGGTTGGTCTGGCCACTGCTGTGTATCTCTAGACGTGTGTTTCAGGATAATTGTCCTTCTTCAGTAGGGAGAAACACTCCATGTTAGGAGTTGTAGCCATGCTTCTTGCAGCCTTCTCAGGCTAATATACTACTCCCTGAGCACAGGTTTGTCAACTCGAGCTTGTCAGCTCAGCAACTTCAAAGAGTCTAATCATACAAAGGAGGTAGGGAGTACACTGCCTAACATCCAAGCACCAGATGCAGTATGGTAAATGTGGTGCCTCATCACCCTCACTTCAATTAAACGTCTTTTGTTTTTACCATTGTTGGTGCAGCTGATGGTGAAGGACTGGGTTTTTCTAAGACCCAGCGGTGCCAGGGATAACACCTGAAACCTTTGTGGGTTACCTGTTCCGGCGTACAAATGACAGAGACACGGGACACTTCCTTCGGCGTCAAAGACTCGAGGATTATTTACTGCAGGGAACACAGAAGTCACGAGAAGTACATAACATGTATGTTCACGGAGACTGCTTCAAATTGTATCTGTGGATCGCTCCTTTTATACAGTTTTTCGTCATAAGATAACATGGCAAACAAAAGGTTAAAACCAGTAAATTTCATAGGGGGTCGCTTTCATGTATTCAGGGCCCGGAACATAATTACAGTAGCATTTGCTGGTTCCCAACTGTAAAAGTACATCTTCCCACCATTAGTGCATTCCGTTCAGCTGTAAACGAATCAAGGAAGAGTCAGAAACAGGTGCAGAGGAAGACGAGGATAGCGAACAGATCGAAAAAGAGTGTAAAAGGGGGTGGTATCAGAAAACACGATTGCAGGGATCAGAGGAGACATGCCTAATGAATGCACAACTGAGACAATAGACCGGCACGGCAAGATGAGCCTCGAGCGGGGCCATCTGCCTTACAGTGTCATTCCCCTCGTCATAAAGACGTCCTAACAGGAACACGTGTCTTCCGCAAGAGTTTGGGAATCCCAGGGTCATGAAGCGGACAGTGTCCGTTCGCTGGCTACTTGAGGGCAAGAAACAAAATGGATGCCGTATCTAAAATGGAACCCGTGGGTTCAGATGAAGAAACCCACGAAACAGACGAACGGTTTAGGTTAGTACAGCGAAAATGC
This sequence comes from Lissotriton vulgaris, assembly GCF_964263255.1. NCBI lineage: Eukaryota > Metazoa > Chordata > Amphibia > Caudata > Salamandridae > Lissotriton > Lissotriton vulgaris. The sequence continues at coordinate 122,301 of NW_028242075.1, read as the reverse complement.
GTACACCCACTAAACTCGTCATTTGCGGTTCATAGATACCAGACTCGACCATATTTGTGCGAGTCAAAAACACCACTTACAATTGTCACACAACCTCAGATGCTCCTTTTGCCCTCATGTAGGCAAGCACTAGTCGTAATCGGAATCGATCTCGATATTCATCAGACCATCCAGATGCTGCTGCAACATCATTCTACCCATCAATGCTTTCTTGGTAACAGGTGGCCGTCTTATACACGTTGTAGCACATAGGCCACATAAGGCAGGACCACACTGCACACAAAGACAATACGTGAACAGAAATGCTACAACAACCCCAGCGATCATCAGAATCTTCCAACCCCAAATCGACATCAGGCCCCAAAACCACCCTAGTAGCGTCCAATCACCTACGTCCACGTGTATGGACTCGGAGATCTTATGCTACTTTGAGATGGCTTGATAGACAGTTGGAGCGTTGTCAGGAATGAAAATGCAGCAACTCGAATGGATCACCTTACATACTCCACCTCTATCTGCTAGGACAACGTCTAAAACCATACGATTTTGTAACGTCATAAGCCTGTCAGCCTGAAGCTCTGCTGTAATGTTACCAAGGGCACTTGCAGTGATATTTATTTATTTATTTATTTATTTATAAAATTTCTAAAGCGCACAAATACCTTCCGGTGTCTCGGCGCTAGAGTTCGTTAAGATTGCAGAGAGCTCCTGCATAGCTTACTGGTTGAAAAGCCATGTTTTGATGTGCTTCCGAAATATAAGTAGGGAGGAGCTTGATCTGATGTTAAGAGGGAGCTCATTCCACAATTTAGAGGCAGCAATTGTGAAGCGCTTATCGCCCCATGTTGCTTTCTTGGTGCGTGGAATGTGGAGTAGCTGGGATGCCTCAGAGCGTAGAGAGCGCTTGGGTTTGTATGGAGTAATGGATTTTTTTAAAAAATCTGGTCCGGTATTGTTCAGTGTTTTATAAATGATGCACAAGGCCTTGAACTTTGTACGGCTTCTCACTGGCAGCCAATGAAGTTGGCGAATGATGGGCGATATAGATGAGAGTTTGGGTGTGCCAGTTAAAATTCTTGCTGCAGCATTTTGCACTAATTGTAATTTGTTCATGACTTGTTCTTGTGCATTCAGCCATAATGCGTTACAGTAATCAATCTTTGAAAGGACTAGTGTAGACATTAGGGTTTTGCCTGAGTCAGGAGGAAGAAAAGGAAGAAGCTTTTTTACCATTCTCAGAGTGTAAAAGGACGCCGAGACCACTGCATTAGCATGGCTATGGAAAGTAAGCTTATTGTCGAGTAGAACTCCGAGGTTCCTGACTTTTTGCACAGGGTGAGGAGGATCTCCCAGCTCTGCTGGCCACCAGACTGGTGACCAAGACGGGGTCGGATCACCAAAGAGCATGACCTCCGTCTTGTCAGAGTTTAATTTTAGGCAGTTCTTAGCGGTCGATTCCACCACTCGAGTCAACTGTCTCAGGTTCCTACTATTGATCATAGGTCCCCAAAACGGCAAGAAACCCTTAAAGAATTCTCCCGCTTCTTGACCGGCAGTGTCCTCTTCGCTAATCACGCCTGTAAAAGTCGGTGGCAGCAAATTTGCAATATAACTGGTGCCCGAGAAGTCAAGGGGCAACCATGTATATGCACAGTCGTAACATACAAAGTACCTACCCTTAGCAGTCAGGAGAACAGGGGAAGAAAGCATTGGTAAAACATATGTTTCAGTGCAAGCACTCTCCCCAAGATGAGCTCTCGGGCTTCGACCACGACCTTTCAAACAAAAATTACCGAGGTGGGGTACGATCCAGATTGGAGATGAACTTTTGAGCTGTCTATCACCCACTAACACGCTATACTCGGCCTCGCTCAGATCTCTATAGGCTCGCACCTCTTCCTCTGGAATAAGCGATGGATCAAAAATATCTCTATCTAAATCAGCAATCGCTATTGCCAAAGACTTATGGTACGGGCCGGGACCAAAGTGTGGAGAACGTGGCTCTCGATAGGGGTAAGAATCTAGTGCACTACGGAACATTGTTTGAAGTGCTCGAGCTGAACCCTGGGAACTGTAAGGAAGGACCAAGTACGGAATTCCCCTATCGGTGGTATGTGGCATTAACCCACACACCCAACAGTTGGTAGTGTTCATCACCAACTGATGCTGATGAAGGAGCTGAACGAAGGAATTGTTCATGAATTCCGCACGTCTAACCTGCTCGTGTTGGGGTAAGATGTGAAAGGAATGAGGAGAAACAGTGGAAGTAGGTTTTGGTTCAGAGGAAGGGGTAGGTGAAGCAGAAGGCGATAGTGATTGTATCGCATAATACACTCCACCCACCAGTAATGGGGAAACAGTTAAGAACAATAGGAACACCTGAAACATAAAGCATTTAGTACGTACAATCCTATGCAATTCGAATCTTCGTGCTTGAGTCTTTTCCACATCCAACAACTTTGAGAATGCCATCCTCTAAAACCGTCCGCAACGTTCTTGACGCACTTCGTTCTGTGTAGCAATAGTCAATCCCCAGGAGTTCCTAGGAATCGACGGTCTCCAACCTAGTGTCTGGACCTACTAACCAGAAGGAAGTACCCACACGGCCCTACGGTCAACCCGGATGTAAGGTTCTTTTAATTAAACAATATATACAAAATCTCCTAGCTGTGGAAAAGAAAACACATGTGTGGAGAAGAACTCAGAATTTGATAAAAACCACAGTTGTTCAAAAATGTTCAAAATGATAATGGGGTAACGTACTTTTCAAAAAGAAAAAGCAAAAATAATTTTATTAGTCTCTAGTATTGGAACGAAGAAAATATCTGCTTCTTCCAGGACGAGTCTGCTCTTCAAACAATTGATCGGATGATGAAACAGAGTCCTGTCTGTCAGGCAATAGTTCAGGTCTTGAATTCTCCAATGACAAAGGTTCAATAAGGTTCTTTGGCTGCACTGAAGTATCTCCCACAGGCTGAGCGTCACTGAAAGGGACAAAGTTCGGCAAAGCTTCGGTTTCAGATGAGGCGATGCCTGTCCTCACCCACGAGTCCGCTGGTAAAGGTATTGGTACCTTTTTGGTGTGGGTGGCGTGCACCCAATGCTTGCGGCCCTCCAAACGAACAGCAGTTCTCGTGGCGAGGAGCACTTGGAAGGGTCCAATAAATCTCGGCTCAAGGTTTCGTTTTCGGCCAAAATTCCTAGTAACCACCTAGTCTTTGGGTTGGAGCTGGTGGCCTGGACCCTCCGTCTGCGCCGGCAGTGCTTCAAAGACCTGTTGATGAAGTAACCTCAGTTTAGCAGTCAGATCATGAAGGTAAATAATTAGCATTGGGTATTCAAGATTTGTAAATGCACTGGGTCTAGGAACCCCCCAAATATTTGCAGGACGGCCGAACACAATCTCATATGGGCGGAGCCCTACTCGAGAGTGTACAGTCGCCCTAGTTGACAGAAGAGCCAGGGGCAAAGCGTCGGGCCACGAGAGACCAGTCGTAGCTTGAATCTTTGCGAGTTTTAGTTTCAAAGTACCATTGTACCCCTCAACCAAACCTGCTGACTGGGGATGGTTGGCGCTGTGGAATTTTTGTGTAATTCCAAGGCGCTTACACACACTCTTCATCACACTCCCCACAAACTCACTTCCGTTATCAGACCATACAATCCGTGGCATTCCATACCGAGGAAAGTATTCCTTCAGCAAGACTTTCGCTGTGGACAGGGCAGTATTGTCTTTGAGAGGGTAAGCTTCAATCCATCGGGAGAATGCGCAAACCACAACTAAAACGTATTTTAGGTTATTGCATCGCTCCATATGGATGAAGTCCAACTGAATTACTTCAAAGGGCCATGTAGGAGGAGCGAAATGGCCAGGGGGTGTAGGAGTGCCCTTACCAGGATTGTACATCATACATATCATACAATTCTTGACCAATCTCTCAGCACACTTAGCGATACCATCATTCTTCCATACAGGGGACAACAACTTGCAGATACCTTTCACGCTAATATGTGACAAACAGCTAGCACGTATGCATCTGGCAACATCCACCTTCTATTCTCTGACAAATCAATCCAACATCCATTTGCGTCTAACTTTCCTGTGCTTTCCTTCCACTTGGTCTTTTCAGTCTCGGTGGCCTCATTCTGAATCGCTTTCACACTTTCAACAGTATCCTCACACATACCAGTTTCTGCAGGCCACCTTACCGAACTTGTCACATACATTCTAGTTGTAAGGTTTCTCGCAGTCTCCTTAGCGATCTCATCAGCAAACGCATTGCCACGACCAATATCATCCGTCACCTTACGGTGTGCACTACATTTAATAATCGCCACCTGCTTGGGCAATGTAAGTGCATCTAAAAGATCATTCACAAGCTGTCCGTGCTGGATCTTCGTGCCATGCGATGTCATAAAACCTCTCTCTCGCCACAATCGACCAAAACTATGGGCAACACCAAAGGCATACTGGCTGTCAGTAAACACATTCACCTGCTTCCCTTTCGACAAAATACACGCTCTCGTTAAAGCGATTAATTCTGCCGCCTGTGCAGAATTCTGATTCAGTCTCGCTGTTTTCACAACCGTACTTAACGTTACCACAGCATACGCAGTCGTCACATCACCATTCGGCAACTTAAAACACGAACCATCCACATACAAAGTACCATCGGGTTCTTCCAATGGAGTGTTTTTTAGGTCAACACGACCCTTTGTTTCTTCCTCAGTTCGCAAATAGCAATCGCGTGGTGGTACTTTGTCTGATTCCATATTGGTTGGCAACAAAGTTGCCGGGTTTAGGACATTGCAGCGCTTTATTTGAATGTGACTTGCCAAAAGTGTCAGCTCATAACCAGACAACCTTGCACTCGTCAAGTGTTGGGTTTTCGTACGATTCAAGAAAGTGTCAACTGCATGCGGAACCATCACCGTAAGCATGTTATCCATGACCAATCCTGCAGATTGCCGGATGGACACCGCAGCTGCCGCTGTCGCTCTTAAACAACTCGGCAATGCTCTAGCTACTGGGTCCAAGGTCGAGGAAAAATATGCACATGGACGCTGCTTACTGCCAAATTGTTGCGTCAAAACACTCAACGCACAACCTTCCCTCTCGTGAACGTATAGTGTAAACGGCTTACTGTAGTCAGGAGTACCTAACACAGGGGCCGAACACAACGCATCACGCAGTGCATAAAATCTTTTCTGACACTCTTCCGTCCATGGCAAAGGAGTTGGAACATCCTTGCACGTAAGAGCTACCAATGGTTTTGCTAGCAATGAAAAATTTGGAATCCATTGCCTGCAGTATGACGTGATACCTAGAAAGGCACGCACATCTCTCTGAGTTGTTGGCACATTCATCCGAGCAATCGCTGCAATTCTCTCTGGGGTCAACCTTCTTCCCTCCTTTGACAATAAGTGACCTAGATAGGTTACTTCTTGGCAACAATATTGCAGTTTAGAAGGTGACACCTTGTGATGTAAGTCACAAAGATGTTGTAACAAAGACACTGTAGCAGTTTTGCAAATGTCTCGTGTGTCCGCAGCCACCAATAAGTCATCGACATATTGGATCAAGGCCGCACCAGCCGGTAACACAAACGCATCAAGTTGACTCTTCAGGGCTTGGCTATATATCGATGGACTCTCACAATAGCCCTGAGGAGCGCGTTTAAACCTAAAGCTGCGGCCACCTAAAGAAAAACCAAACAAGTCCCTGCTCTCCTCAGCAATCGGAATGCTAAAGAAAGCATTCTTCAGATCGATCACTGGGAACCAGGACGCAGATGCTGGAATCAGAGTCAGTAAAGCCGTAATGTCAGGCACCACAGGAAACTGAGGAATCACAATTTTGTTCACCTCCCGTAAATCAATGACAAAACGATAAACAGGAGGCTTAGACGGATCAGTGCGTTTTAGAATAGGTAACACAGGACTATTACACACGTTTCCCTGAGTCTCCTCGATAACATCTTTCTCGATCAAATCATAGATGATCGCTAACAATGCTCGCTCACCATCAAGGGAGATACTATACTGGGGAATACGTGGTAATCGCACATTCGATTTCAATTGAACAACATAAGGGGAGATGTCAAGCAGGCCCACGTCATTGGGACCTGTAGCCCACAAAGATGCAGGAAGAGAACTCAATTCCGGTGGGAGCTTATCAATGGACAAATACATAGGAGAGATTACTCTCTCACCCAATGTAAGCTTTACTCCCGCAGGAGAACAATACAAAGTCGCATACAATCATTTCAGCAAATCCAAACCCAAAAGATTTTCACCACAACCAGTAGTCAAAATCAAAGGAGCTTTCAGCTCACGAGGCCCAATTGTGAGGGGCAAAGGGCAAGAAACCGGATTGCTAACAGGGGCGCCGGAGAATCCAACGGAAACATTTGTTAAGCCAGACAAAGGTGCGCCAGGGAGTTTCGAATGCATGATGGAACTTTTCGCTGCTCCAGTGTCCAACAGAAAAGGCTCAACTACGCCCGAGGCGGCAACTGCGACGTAAGGCCCTCTCTGATCGACCAGAACTGATTCTACTCCCTCTCCTTGTCTATGGCTGTCCTAGTAATTACCGTCATCAGTACCCTGATCAACGTAATAATCGTCCACATTGTACTGCGCAGATCTACCCGATGATGAGCCACGCTGATCAAAACAATTATTGGAATCAGAGGAATTATTAGAACGTTCATTTTGATTCTAAGTAACACCACGACCTCTACCTCGTGAAGCCTGTTGAGGACCACTACAGCCTCCTCTAGAGGAATTGCCACTATTTCGATCGCGCAATACCGGACAATCAAATTTCAGATGACCCTCACCTCTACAATAGGCACACTGATTGTACCCAAGCATAGGTCTCTGCGAAGGAGAGTCATTCCGCGACTGCGACCTAGCGGGCTGTGATTGCGATCTATTCCGTTGCTGAGAATCATTTTGATTTGTACGCGGAGGATACGCTTGTTGCAACAGAACTTTTGTTTTGAGCTCTTTCGTCTTTTTATCTGCACAATCTTTTTCCTCTTTCTCTCGATTTTCATAATATTGAGCCGTAGCCAATATCTGAGCGGAAGTAGAAACAGCCCACGCACTCTCTGAATTTCTTAATTTATTGCTTAGGTCAGGCAACAAATTTGATACAAATTTATCCACAAACAATCTCTGGCCTCCCTCTGTGCCCATATCTTGACCACTATGATCAATGAATGCCTCCTCAAATCTCGTAAAGAAATCGGAGACACTTTCGTCCTTCTTTTGCTTACAAGCAGACAATTTATCCCAGTTAACTTTCATAGCTGGCATAAGCGTCTTCATAAGGGTAATAATTCTCTGAGGCAAAGCCGTAATTAATTGCTCAGGCTTAGCCCCACCAACCTGCAAACCGCCTGCGGCTGTAAGTGCAGCCCAATCACCACCTAATTCAACTGCATGATCCTCATGACGTACTTTGGCCCATACCGGTTGCGGTACGACATTGCCGAACAACATATCGATGTCGGCAAGATTCATTATTGTGGCATCCACTAGCTGAGACAATTCTTTATAGTACCCTGCCGGATTTTTGCGCGGGTCAGGCAAAGATTGCTTTACTTGCAACACTTCCGACTGCTTCCATGGAAGGTGTATCCATATTCTCTGGAAATGTGGCAGGATCGGAGGGTTAGCACCAGGGTTACCTGGCATATACACTGGTGGAACTTCACGCATGGGATACTGACCAGGCGTTGCCATCCACTCCTTGGTTTCATCTTTAAACAATGCTCGGGGTATCACAGTGGGACGAAAAGATAGAAGATGCTCAAGAGCACGTCGAACATTGCTACCTACAAGTATACCACTCGCAAACTGAAGCTGAAGTTCAGTTACGTCAACCGGTACTTCGTTGACCTCGTCATTAGATATTGCTTCACGTAGGAATTTGCACATTTCGTCAAACACAAATCTCTGTGTTGGCTCATTGAATTGAGAGAACGTCTCAACAACGATGCGCGGGGGATTTTTAAGAGGGTACCTAATCCAGTTACGCGCCATTTTAATTAATGTATCACGTTCCCTACCACCAGGAAGCTGACTTCGTCGTTGGGGAACATCAGAATCATCAGACCCAAGAAGCGGTCCAAAAGGAGAATAAAGATTAGCAACAGTGTTAGGAATGCATCTTCGAACAGACGGCGAAGAGGAGTAAAGTACAGGAGCAACAACATGAGGGCTAAAGACAGGAGCAGCAGGAGCAGTGGGAGTAGTCACAAGAGCAGAAGTAGCGGGAACAACAGCTTGAGAAGGTATAGACAGTGGAGCAGTAGGAACAGAAGCGGGTAGAGGAATAGGAACAAGAGGATTTGCAAAGACAGGACCAGCGACAGGCTGATTAACAGCGGCCGGAACAGCAGGTTGAGGAACAGGAGGAACCACAGGAGCTGTGGTTTTCTGTGCATAGGGAGGTGGCGACTTCAGTAGATAGGACAGCAAAGGATCCTCTACTGCTTCCTCTCCCTTCTTTTCCATACCCGTCGGTAAAGCGGGGTAGCATTTATCCACTGTCATACGTTGTAATCTATCAAAAATTTCCTTTTCCTTCTCTTCTTTGTCTCGCTGAAACTGCTCAGCATTTCTCATCATTGTAACGATACCTTCTCTCTTATTACGTTTAAGCTGCTTGATTTCTTTCTGCTTGGCTTCTTTACGCCATAACCGAAAGGAATCAAACATGGCCGGCCTTGCTTTCTTTTGAAACAATTTAGCTTCAAGATTATCTAAAATCGGGGTCTCAAAACTACCATGAGGTGGCCAACTAAGGACCCCGTCATTCTTAGTGTAACGAACCCAACAATCATTGAATGTGATAGGACCCATACCAAGGCGACTATATAATTCGTAAATTGGAGTTCCAACAGGAGGTATCGGACACGAGTCCTCCAATCGGGAATCCGCACCACAACCTCTAAAGCAACTGAACAAAGTTCTACGGCCAGGCATCGTGCACACTAACCGAGTTTCACAAACGTCAAGGGTTATTGGATAACAATGTCCCTGCAAAAGTGCAAAAACCCTCGGTTTTTGGCGACTGCAGACGTCAAATAGAACGACTAAGAACAAAATACGAAGAACCACAAATGCAATGGAACCATGCAACAACTAAGTATCCACAACAACTAAGGATTTTGGGAGCGACCCACAAATACCTAACTCAAAGAAACAATGGCGTCACCAGGAAGGCCCGTCAATCGTCTCGCTGTACCAAGGTCTACACCAGGCGCCAAAACAGGTCTACAGTCAGGGCAGCAGTCCGTCGCAGCCGTCAGGAGGCGGGGATCTTCGCTGGAAAAGTCTTCGGGCTACTTGTTTCGACAACAGGATCGATGAAGCGGGGTGCACCTTCCCTCGGAGATTTCACACGAAGTTCCTCACGATCGTCGGGCTTTGGACCGGTACCACTGATGCAGCCCCACGTTGGGCGCCAACTGAAGGACTGGGTTTTTTTAAGACCCAGCGGTGCCAGGGATAACACCTGAAACCTTCGTGGGTTACCTGTTCCGGCGTACAAATGACAGAGACACTGGACACTTCCTTCGGCGTCAAAGACTCGAGGTTTATTTACTGCAGGGAACACAGAAGTCACGAAAAGTACATAACATGTATGTTCAGGGAGACTGCTTCAAATTGTATCTGTGGATCGCTCCTTTTATACAGTTTTTTGTCATAAGATGACATGGCAAACAAAAGGTTACAACCAGGTTCCCACAGTAAATTTCATAGGGGGTCGCTTTCATGTATTCAGGGCCCGGAACATAATTACAGTAGCATTTGCTGGTTCCCAACTGTAAAAGTACATCTTCCCACCATTAGTGCATTCCGTTCAGCTGTAAACGAATCAAGGAAGAGTCAGAAACAGGTGCAGAGGAAGACGAGGATAGCGAACAGATCGAAACAGAGTGTAAAAAGGGGTGGTATCAGGAAACACGATTGCAGGGATCAAAGGAGACATGCCTAATGAATGCACAACTGAGACAATAGACCGGCACGGCAAGATGAGCCTCGAGCTAGGCCATCTGACTTACAGTGTCATCCCCCTCGTCATAAAGACGTCCTAAAAGGAACACGAGTCTTCCGCAAGAGTTTGGGAATCCCAGGGTCACGAAGCGGACAGTGTCCGTTCGCTGGCTACTTGAGGGCAAGAAACAAAATGGATGCCATATCTAAAATGGAACCCGTGGGTTCAGATGAAGAAACCCACGAAACAGACGAACGGTTGGAGCGAGGTGAAAAAAAGCTAAATTTTGTAGACCCCTCGAGAAATTACTTTCTCATAACAGTAACATGAATTAATTGTGTGATTTGGAAAAACTAACCAATATAAAAAAGAATGCATACACAAAATACACGTGGGATACTAAATTGCTTATGTTGCAACCATAATAGACTAACTGAGTGACAATGTGACGTTTGCTAATAACGCAAAAGCTATAAGTTAACCAAAAGTGGCATAAATGTGCTTACTGTTTGTCTATTTGTGGCAAAAACATGACGACAGGTGAGCAAACTACGCATAAATGTAGCTTTATTTGCTAGGTAATAACTAACAGGGATACCTTAGTAAGGTTGGAGGTAAACAGAAGGGCTACAATTCTATAATTAAGGTTCAATAGTGTATGCTTCTATAATAGTTCCCGTTGTGGCCTGTGAGGCCAAGTCCAAAATGGACGATTGTCATGACTCGGAGATAAATGTGAAGTATGCATGCGCTTGCTGAATGGAGCTGCAGACGCTTATGAGCTGACTGTGCTGAACAGAACAGGTCAAGGACAATGTGCTCTGAAACCCTGACTGACTGCGAATAAAATGGACATCTGTATTGTGAACCCTGGGAAAATAGTTTGAACTTACAATTTAAAGGACACAGTGGAACTGGTAACCTTAAAGACAATGGTCAAATTCATTTAGCTGACTCTCTGGAAGTCAAGTAATACGATGATGAGGTTATGCTCATCCACCCCATGAACTAACCAATCAGAATCGTCGGAGACCCCAAATTGTACTGATTTTAGATAGATTAGCTAGTGGAAAAGGGTATAAAAGAATAGGTCCGGAGTTTAGAAAAAAGCGCTCTTTTCGATTTCTATCTGCGTATCTTGACATGCTGCCGGAATGCTGAATTTCCCTGGAGCGTAAGAACTTAAAACTTTCCAACTTTACACTTTGTCTGAATGAGTACAGAGTCTTTAGATGAGGAAAATAGCTTGAGGGACTATTTTATCTTTGCTAATACTTATGTGTTGTAAATGTCAAATATTGCATTCATTTTCTTTGAACTTAAAAATTAAATGAAATATAAACGTGCAAGTTAAAATTCTTTAACTTTTCTTATAACTAATTGAAATGAATGAATTTAAAGTGAACAAACTGATTATGCTAGGAGAATCTTCTTTAAATAAAAATGAGATAAATGAAGAATTAAGCTGGTCTTGTTCATCCTTAGCCTAATTTTTTACTAGCAGATCTGTCGACAACAATGGTGGGTGTGTTTAAATAAATTAAATTGTTGATAGAAACCCATGATAAAGGAAATAAAACTGCAGATGTATATAATATAAATAGTTAGTTTGACTCAAACACTCCGCCGTAATACAGCATCTCTCCTTTGATTCATACCTATCCATGTAGTAGGAAGAAAGTGTGCATAAATGATTCACAGTGTTATGGGCCCCACTGATGAATAAGTGCATGATTTGATACTACAGGGAAGAGAAAGGTAATGGAATTCTAGAAATTATTTCCGGAGTAGCGCTGCATCATTTATTAACTTGGTAGCAGAGCATAGGTTGCAATAGAATTAGCTAGGATAATGTAAAGAGTGATGTATACAGGATTTGATGTACAGAATTATGACTAACATCTGTTGAGTTTGTATTATGTTATATGTAGTCCAAAAAGGCTTCCGGAAAGTGTGGGAAGCTGGTCACTCTGTCTGCAGGCAGAGGAAGTGTGGCAAGTGAAGTTGCACATCGCATAGTCTGCTTCAAAGTAGTGGTATCGTTGTATATCACAAGTGGTGTCGTCATACATCATAAGTTCAGGGATTTTACATGCGAAAGGATAAATGCATAGCAAGGACAGTCTATTAAATCTATGCTTCAAGTACAGTGATCATTTTGTATCCTGATTTAAAACTTACTGCTGAGATAGTAATAGAGCTTAACCCGAGCTTGTGAGAAGGGTAAAGGTAGAGGTAAGCACTGCTTTATTGTCGAGTGTAAAATTCGGTGGTAATGAAGAGGTAAGCGATGTCTACTGGAAATACAGAATACTTGTGCGATTGAGAATACTATCACTTTGGTTTAGCGAAACAGCCGAATGGAGTTGTTTTGTGTAAGTTACTAACCGATTCAGTTGTATAAAAGTGTAAATACGGCTTCTTGATATTCCTTGTAAAGGAGGGGTCAATCGGCGCTGCAGAAGCTGGACCACTGCTGACGTCAATAGTGTTGCGCAGGGATTGGTCAATGAGACCAAGATATAGTAAAGGCTGATTGGTGCATCACGAAAAGCAGTGAGATTATTGGTTAAGCAATAAAATAACGTATCTTGTTCTAATTGGTACGATAGTGTGAACCGTGCTGTGATAGGTTGGTGTTACGAAGCAGCATACAGAAGAGTAAGAGATCTTTTGGTAGACAGGAAGTTTTGAGAAAAATGTAGTTTTATTATGGAGAAGAAAAAGAGACTTCTTCATGGTTTAAGAAATTGAAAAATATATTCAAGACGGACAAGGCGATAGTAACGAGAGAAGGAAAATTACTTCCTCCGCCAAAAACGCCTGCTTCCTATCTGATTTCGAAATATGGCTATCATACATGTATTTGGCTAGAGAATTGGGCTAGATATACCAAGAATGATGGTGCGTTAGCAGTTCCAGAAGTAGGATCATTTAATTTGGCAGTTCTACAAAATTTGAGAGAAAAGATGATGAAACTTGAACCGAGACCTAAATCAACTCAGTTTGAAGCACTAGCTGAGTGGAAGTTGAGATGCATGAATTAGAACGAGAAAGATTTGAAAGTCATCGAGGACCGAAAGGTAGATTACGTGGATTGTGGGGAGAAACACATGAGAGTAGAATGCGAAGATGGAAAAATGCTGACATGTGTGACGGAATGTATCCGGTTAGGTGGATGGATGAAATAGAAAGGCAAAAATGCACAGAGAAAAAGAATAATGTGGAGACAGGAAGAAAAGATTATGGTGAGAATAAATAAGAGGATATGGTGCTGTAAGAGATATTAAATAGGAGACCACCCCCATATCAACCAGGTACTATATGGACCACTCCAAATGCTCCACCAATAGAGGATAGATTTACTGAAACCCCAAAACAATTTTCAAATTTTAGAGATCTTCCAGAAAGAGTAGAACTGAGGTATGATTCAAACACCCCATTGATTGAAACCAGACTTACTGGTACTCCTAAGATTAGGTAGCCAGGGTGGAGAGACAAAATGAAGAAAAAGCGAGCACTTCTGCATATATATACGTTCTACAAATAAATTAACCAAAAAGATACAGGAACTTACTAAAAATATAGAAGCTGTAACATTCGCTGTAACAATGGGTCCTGTAATTCCAGTTTTCGAAAAGAAGAAAATAAAAGAACCAACATTAACAATTCCCTTAAATAAGAGTTTGCAAAAGGTAAGAGAAAAAAATGTATGCAGATTTGTCTGAAATTAGACGAACCAATGATGTGACACCACCTGGATAGACTTTTAATCATAGTCTACCATATAAGTTTCCAACCGGAGCAGAATCTGATTCCGCAACACCCGAAAGAAATGTAGAGAAAATAGATTTAACACAGACTACAGTAGGACCATTGGAACAAGAAACTTAAGTGATTGGCTTAAAACTCTGAAAGTAAAGGAGCATGAACCAAAGGTATTAGATGTGGTTAGTCTAAAAATTTGACATGGAAGAATTAATTATTGGAACAATTGGGACAGATGGATTAAAAACCTACCAAGACGATGAACTGATGTTTATGTGTAAAAGCATTGCTTGGAAAGCAAAATCTATACATGATCAATTGGAAGGATTAGCAAATTAATTGGATGTAGATTTTACGAAGAATAAAATATTACAGAAACCTTATAGAGTAGATTTCACCGAAAAAGACATTAAAAACATGAATACTGCAGGAAGACTAACTTAAATAAAAGAACTAATTGTCTTACTAAGAAGATGGGGAGATGTGAACAAATGGAAATCGAAATGGGCAAAGAAGAAAGAAGAAGCCAGTGATAAATCCACATTAGCATTCCCCGTGAGAGAGAAAGAAACAGTAGTAAATTAATTTCCCATGAGAGAAATACCGGGAGGAGGGTATGTGCATGTTCCTTGGAGTAGGCAGGACATATTATCATTCACTAATGATTTTCTGAGATTGAGAGAAAAAACTGTAGAATTGTACCGACAGGTAGATAGAATTGTAAGGGTTTCAAAAGTATTATGGGAGGACCTAGATAGATTGTTTGACATAGTGGTAACAGCAGATTTATGATCTGAATGCAAAATAACTGTGGATTGGCTGAAAACTGAATATCCACGAGATAGAGTGACAGGTGCTCCTGGACCCGAAGTAATGCGAAAATATGAGCAGGTAATAGTGTTTTTTAAAAAATAAAATTCCACCAAAAGAGACAGATTGGGAAAAAATTGACAGGATTTTGCAGGAATCGAAAGAATCTGTACATGCATTTTATGAGTCACTTTTATTGTTGTTCAAGCAGTACAGTGGTTTTGAAGAGCTAAATGAAAAAGATATGAGTCATTTTGTATATTGTTTCGTGTTTGGATTGAGACCAGAGATAGGAGATATGATTAAACATAATTTTGAAGGATGGCAAACATGCTCTGTGGATGAAGTACTAAGACATGCAAAGTATTGCAGTGGCAAAATAGAGGCTAAGCAGAGAAAACTTAAAGAAAAGGCAATGTGGGCTCAAGTAAAGGTAGCAGAACATCAAGCAGCACAATTGGGGAATACAAATACAGACAGGAGTCAAGGGAAATGGAAGGGAAAATGTATTAAGTGAAAACTAGTAGAGAATATAGATGAGCTTAAGAAAAAATATCCTTGTCATAATTGCGGCAGGATAGGGCATTTGGAGAAAAGAGTGTAAGTGCCCACCAAGAGTTAATCCCGAAAATAAATAATTGAATCTGCATGTGCAGAATGAGGTAAATCAACAGCAACTACAACAGCAGCAGCTAGTTCCTCAGCAAAGTCAGGCACCACAACCGCCACTTCCAAACAGTGTAAATCTGCAGAGATAGAGTGCAGAGAGACAGGATTCAGCGGAGGTGAACAGGTAAACCGATCGCCCAGAGTGAATGTGAGCCAGCAATATTGGTTACAAGAGGATGGCGGGAGTGAGCCGGATGACAGTTTCTGACGGTGCCTGAGAGAGGAAGAAGAGTGTGTGCTTGGAGCCACTCTCGAAGTAGATCATACTGGTCCGTTTGTGAATGGAAAAGTAAATGATGTAAAAGTAACTTTTCTAGTAGACAATGGTGCTACCCGTTCTACTGTTAGATCAGTGGAAATTTAAAATCTTCCTCTCTCGGGTGATAACATCCAGGTTGTAGGTGTAGCTAATAGACAAATTCAGACCTCCTTAACAAAACCAGTTGAGGTAGAAATTGGAAATTTCAAAGACATGCACCGATTTGTGGTGTGCGATAGCAGTCCTGTAAATCTGTTAGGCAGAGATATTCAATGCAAGATGAACTGTGCCATATATGGTTCACCAGATGGCATAGATGAAGATAGTTTGTATAAAATGACTATGGCCATGATAGAGTCAAAGAAGAATTAATTGTTTCCTGTGTTTGATCGAGAAAAGATACCTTTGGAATTGAAAGAAGTAGTAAAATAGCAATTGTGGATTTTACAGGAGAAGATATTGGAATAATGAAAGATGTAAATCCTGTAAAAGTGACTGTAAAAGAAGGAGTGAGTTACCCAAACATTCCCCAGTATAAAATGACAGCAGAAATAATTGAAGGAATAACGCCAGTGATAAATAAAATGATTGAACAAGGTATTTTACGAGAAATAGCAGTCCTTGTAATTCACTGATAATGGGATTGAAAAAGCCAAACGGAACATTTAGGATTGTACAAGACCTTAGATCCAGCATTAATTCTATATCAGATTCCAGATGATGCAGAATGGTACACTGTAATTGATTTGTGCAACACATTCTTTACTGTTCCATTGCACCCAGAAAGCCAGCCAATATTTTCGTTCCGGTTTGGAGATTGTATTGTGGTATGGTGTCAAATTCCTCAGGGGTATACTGAGAGTCCATCCATTTTTAATCAATTGCTAAAGAAGTCATTAGAAAGTTTGAACATGCCTGGAGAATCCGTATTGGTCCAATATATTTATGACCTATTGGTGGCATCAGAGACAAAAGATGAATGTATATCAGATACTATTGCATTATTAAATCACTTGGCAGAAGAGGGACATAAAGTGTCTCCAGCGAAATTACAAATTTGTCAGAAAGAAGTGCAATACATAGGTAATAAGATTGGTAAAGGAACTAGACAAGTTACCGCAGAGTGAATCAAGATGATACAAGGGATGCACCCACCAAAAACACAAAGACAAGTTAGAATGTTCTTAGGAATGGTTGGTTACTGCAGACAGTGGATTAGTGGATTTTCACTGATAGCAAAACCCTTACAGAGATTAACTAAAGCAGACATCAGAGATCCTATTGTACTGAATAGGACTGAACAATTAAAAACAAGTCTATGTGAAGCTCCAGCTTTAGGAATGCCTGATTATGAGATAGAATTTGAGCCGTATTGCAGTGAGCGAGAAGGGTGTGCATTGTCGGTATTGATTCAGAGACATGGAAAATTAAGGAAACCAATTGCATACTTCTCAGCTGTTTTAGATCCAGTTGCAATAACTTTGCCAGGTTGCTTAAAAGCAGTAGCAGCTACAAGTGTGAGTTTGAAACAAAGTGAAGGAATAGTGATGGGATTTCCTGTGAGGGTATACATACCTCATTTTGTGGAGATTCTCCTCACTAGAACAAAAACACACT
Organism: Lissotriton vulgaris; assembly: GCF_964263255.1. Taxonomy (NCBI): domain Eukaryota; kingdom Metazoa; phylum Chordata; class Amphibia; order Caudata; family Salamandridae; genus Lissotriton; species Lissotriton vulgaris. The sequence continues at coordinate 105,166 of NW_028242075.1, read as the reverse complement.
ACCTTCCGAAGAACTGGATGACAAAATAGCAGAAAAAGATTCTAGGTGCAGACAATGTGACAATCTCACGTTGTGTAAATATAAACCCATCCACATTGTTATCTGATACTATGGAAGTTGAAGTAAGAAAGGAGGTTGATCACAAATGTTTGGATGTTCTTGAATAGTGTAGAACACCAAGGCCTGACATCAGAGATGAGCCATTGCCTGAGTCTGACTATGTGATGTTTGTTGATGGTTTGTGTCTTAGAACAGAGGAGGGTGTGTTAAGTGCTGCATATGCCGTGTGTACAGTGGCAGATGTCCTGGGAGCATCTTGTCTGAAAGGAATGTGTTCTGTACAAATAACAGAATTGATTGCTTTTTTATTCGAGCATGTGAATTGTGAAAAGAAATACGAGTTACCATAGTGACTGACAGTCAGTATGGATTCGGGGCAGTCCATGATTGCGGGCAACTGTGGTCTCAAAGAGGTTATTTAACTTCTGCGGGATCCCCCATCAGAAATGCAGAATTTGTAAAAATGTTGATTGATGCTATTCAGTTGCCTGATAAGATTGTAGTGGTGAAATGCGCTGCCCATAAAAAAGGTGATGACTACATTACCAGAGGCAACAGGTATGTTGATTCCATTGCCTAATACTGTTGCAGAAAGCTTGCATCCATAAATCGGGACAGGAAAGAAGAACATGTTTCAAGTCTTTTAATGCTAACCACAATAGTTGAAACTTGGCAGAAAGTAAGACAGGTGCAGGAAGAAGCTAGTGAAGGGGAGAAAAACATTTGGTTAAAAGCAGGATGTAGACAAAGAGAAGAAGATGAAATTTGGGTTTATAAATATAAAAGACCAGTAATGCCTGATAGCATGATCTCAAACATGGCCCGAATGTACCATGGTCAAGCCCATGTTGGAAGAGATGCAATGATAAGGTTGTTCGGACAGACATGGTATAATCCAAAGTTTAGGATGATAGCTGAAATCCTGTGCCAGAGATGCCTAGTATGTCAGCAGTTTAATCCTAACAGAAAAACAGTTGTGAGCATGGGAACCATAGGACGGGAGGGAGGTCCATTTACAAGAATGCAATTGGATTTCATCGACTTACCTCCTTGTAATAGATTAAGATATGTATTGGTAATCATTTGTCTATTTTCTCGGTGGGTAGAAGCTTTCCCCACCAGGAAGAATGATGGTCTAACTGTTGCAAAATTGCTTTTGCGTGACATTATACCACAATACGGTTTTCCAGTAACAATTGAAAAAGATCACTGGGGCCATTTCCAGGATAAACTGTTACAGATGATTTGTGAAGCACTGGACATTCGTCAGAAACGGCATTGTGCTTTCAGACCAGAGGCTTCAGGGGTAGTTGAACAAGTGAATGGAACAATAAAAAACTGAATTGCAAAAATGTGTTTGGCAACAGGACTAAAATGGCCGGACGCATTGCCACTTGTCCTGATGACTTTAAGGAGTATACCTGACAGAAGAACTGGACTAAGTCCACATGAGATTTTGATGGGCAGAGTGATGAGACAAGCATTTGTACCAGTTGATAAACTGTTAACTATAAATGATGACATCATACTGGATTACTGCAAAAATCTGTCTGATGTGGTAACTTCTGTGTTCCATCAAGTGGGAACTGACCCAAACACGAAAGAGAAAAATCCAGCTCATGATCTAATTCCTGGAGACTGGGTTCGGATAAAGGTACACCGAAGGAGAAATTGTTTGGTGCCTCGTTGGCAGAGACCAAGACAGGTCATTTTAGTCATCATAACTGCTGTTAAATGTGCTGGAGTAAAGAGATGGGTGCATGCCATCCACACCATTCGTGTACCTGAGCCTGAAAATCAACACGAGGAAGGTGAAAGCACAACTGATTCTGATTCTGAAGGAGAACCAGAAAGAAATCCAGATACTGAAGCTCGACAAGAACGTCAACATCTGGAGGTATTGAATGCTAGCTTTTCATCCAAAGGAGAAGGTGAAATTACTCAAATACCAATTTTGAAAATCGACCTGAAAGTCGAGATTCGTTAAGAACTGATACCAGTAAAGACATTGAGCAAAAGTGAAGATAAAACTGGTAATCAAGAGAATACTGAAACACAGTCAGAAAGCTCTGAAAGCTGGAACAAAAATCCTGACACTGGAAAGGAGGACATAACTCACGAGAAGGATGAGATTCCAAGTACCAGTTATGGAGATGTTCCTAACAGAGTTAAAGTACTAAGTAAAGAAAAATGAGACCCTGAAGTAGAAACAGACATTATAAAATTCATAATAAATGATATTGTTGAAAATACTGAAAGTGAAACTGATGACAGTGGAGATGAAACTCAACTGAGAAAGAGTTCAAGAAAAAGAGCTTGGAGAGTTGAACATAACACTACAGAGCCAAAGACAAAGTGAGTTCATAAAGTAGATAAATGGCCTAGAGAAAATGATGGACCAAGAGTTATACTGGTTAACAGAGCAAGAAAAAACAGAAGATCAAGTAAATGAGATAACAAGCCAGAAAGAGTTATTGGGAAAGAAAATAGAGGTTGTCCAAAGGCCAAAAGGAGTGAGAAGACCAAATCAGAAATATAAATCACCTGAATGGACTTACATGTTTTTGCCTCCTATTAAGGAAGAACACAGCAGCCAGGAAAACCCGAATTTTGCAAGTCGGGAAAAAGAAAGTGAGTAAAGGACTGAAACTTAAAGAAAGAAAAGAGATATTTGATCTGGAGTTGCCAGGTAAAAGGTAAAAGACTTGAAGCACTGGTATATGACAACTACCGTGAGGGTAAACTGAAATCTATTTGATGCAGAAATCTGAATAAAGAGAATTGTAAAAACAATTGCTGTGTAAAAAAAAATGGCTACCACTAATGAAGTTACGAAATTTTCCTTATTTAGAAAATGGTGTAAAATGTGGTTCATATTTACTGGATTATTAATATTAGTATGGTTGATTTGAGCTATTATCATTCCTTTTAGAGAACATTTTGAGAAGTTGAAACCAAATGGGACAAAGAATGCCAGAAATTATGAATTAAAAACTGATAAACCATATGTATATAAGCCAGAAATTCATCAGGATAGGTTGATCAGTCACTTTTCCCAAAACACATTTTCAAGATAACTGTCTGAATATGTTAGAACCATGGACGCAAGCGACTGCTACGTCTGTGTGAAATTGCCAGCATCAGTGTCAGAGGGGGTGACCTATCACCACTTACCACTTACATATGGGATCACATGCAGCGTAATTGCAAGTTTGTTTTACAATACAGGGAAATTAGAATATTATTATTCAGATTCTGATAATGTTTTTGCAAGATTGAAAGTAGTAAATGCACTGAACAAAGTTAAACCAGCAAAAGTTATGTGAGAGTTTTTCTTAATAACTCAAGAACTGACACATGATTATGCCTTTAGACAAAATTTTACTTGTAAAATGAGGAGTGAAGAAAAAGCCTTTTTAAATATGGCTGAAGAAAGAAGGGCTAAGTATAAAAGAAATAAGAAATTGAAATATACTAAATCAAAATGTTGGAAATCTGAAGATGAAAATTTAAATGAACGGAACGTGAATGTGGCTATAAATATTGATACTCCATCTTTAGGGAAGTTTTGTATTTGTAGAGATAATACTGTGTATTTCAATTATTTTGTTGGTGCGAGTCAATAAGAAGACACTTATCGTATAATAGGGGGTTGGGGGATTTAAAGGTGGTAGAGATCTAATTTTTCCTGGTATATATTACATTTGTGGGAACAAAGCTTATTACAAATTGCCGGACCACTGGTACAGGACATATTATGTAGGTTTGGTCTTTCCTAAAATCTTTCATGTAGATAGGGGTATTAATGGAGTACATGAGATAGGTAAAGTATTAAGTCGAAGAAAAAGAGAGAGTGTAGCAGAAGCACTGATACCAATGGTGGGGATATCTTTTAACGCAAGCAAGATTTGGAAATTGTCAACGATAGTAGATCGTTTGTCAACAGACACTGCAGGAGGATTTTAATGGTAAATACTGAATTAGTTGCTATGAGAGCTATGGTGATGCAAAATCGTCTTGCTCTTGATATAATCTTAGCGAAAGAAGGGGGAGTTTGTGGAATTTTACATGTACAGCACTGCTGCATATACATTACAGATAAGAGTCAAAACATTGAGAAATATATTGAAAACATTACAGAGTTGCATAAAGAAATTGATCCACTGGAGGTTGATGGTGTTTCATTGAACGAATGGGTAAAAGTTTTTCAGCAGTTAAACATTGGTTATATGAAGTAGGTAGTTCCATTATAGATAAAATAATTTTTCCAGTGATAATAATAATAATAGTCATTTTGATATTAAGATTATGTTGTATGATTAGAAAGAGAAGGAAAGTTAGGAGATCAATAAAGAAAGCAATTCAGAAACAAAAAGATAGAAAGCGAGAAATGAACAACATAGAAATGGAAGAGGTTTAGGAGAAACTGTACGAAGATACCAGAAAGATAGAAGAGACTAGAGTATAATATTTCATACTAATGAAAAGAATTTGAAACATGTTAAGATAAAAAAAATTCTACATTTTGTGAGGTATATGGTGATAAATCACCAAAGGAGGTAGTTGATGGAGCGAGGTGAAAAAAAGCTAAATTTTGTACACCCCTTGTGAAATTACTTTCTCATAACAGTAACATGAATTAATTGTGTTATTTGAAAAAACTAGCCAACACAGAATAGAATGCATACACTAAAATTCTATAATTAACCTTAAATTGTGCTTGTTTCTATAACAGTTCCCATTGTGACCTGTGAGGCCTAGTCCAAGATGGACTATTTTCAGGACTCTGAGATAAATGTGGAGCACGCATGCGCTTGCTGAATGGAGCTGCAGACGCATATGAGCTGACTGTGCTGAACGGAACAGGTCAAGGATAATGTGCTCTGAAAACCAGCCTTACTGCCAATAAAATGGACATCCGTATTATGAACCCTGGGAAAATAGCGTGAAATTACAATTCAAAGGACACAGTGGAACTGGTAACCTTAAAGACAATGGTCAAATTCATTTATCTGACTCTGTGGAAGTCAAGTAATAAGATGAATGGGTTATGCTCATCCACTCCATGAACCAACCAATCAGAATCGTCGGAGACCCCAAATGTTACTGATTTTAGATAGTTTAGCTAGTGGAAAAGGGTATAAAAGAATAGGTCCGGAGTTTAGAAAAAAGCTCTTTTTTCGATTTCTATTTGCGGATCCTGACATGTTGCCGGAATGCTGAATTTCCTTGGAGCGTAAGAACTATCAACTTTTCAACTTTACACTTTGTCTGAATGAGTACATAGTCTTCAGATGAGGGAAAATTGCTTGAAGGACTAGAGAGATAGAATTTGGGAACTATTTTATCTTTGCCAATACTTATGTCTTGTAAATGTCAAATATTGCATTCATTTTCTTTGAACTTAAATGAAATATAAACGTGCGAGTTAAAATTCTTCAACTTTCTTTATAACTAATTGCAATGAATGAATTTAAAGGGAACAAACTGATTATGCTAGGAGAATCTCCTTGAAATAAAAATGAGATAAATGAAGAATTAAGCTGGTCTTGTTCATCCTTAGCCTAATTTTTTACTAGCAGATCTGTCGCCAACAATGGTGGTGTGTTTAAGTAAATTTCCTTGTTGGTAGAAAACCATGAGAAATGAAATAAAACTGCAGATGTATATAATATAAATAGTTAGTTTGACTCAAATACTCCGCTATATTACAGCAGCTCTCCTTTGTTTCATACGATCCATGCAGTAGGGAGAAAGTGTGCATAAATGTTTCTCAGTGTTATGGGCCCCACTGATGAATAAGTGCATGATTTAATGCTACAGGGAAAGGTAATGGAATGCTAGAAATTGTTTCCGGAGTAGCACTGCATCACAGCCAGTACTGTGTATGCCAACGCACATGTTTTGGGATTATTGTACTTCTTCAACAGAGAGTAACACTTCATTTAGAGGGTTCTGAACATGATGCTCAGCGCCTTCTCAGGTCTCTGTGCCAGTCACTGAGTTCAGGTGCATCAACCAGAGCTCATCAGTTTACCAGCTCGCGGGAGCCCAATCAAATAAAAAGTTAGCGAGCACACTGACTGACATCACAAAGGACCGCAATGGATTGGTTAAGTGAAGAACAAACATATGTAAAGAGCTGAAAGATATTGACTTGAAGAGAACCTTGAAGATAGCACAAGGGTTATCTAGAGATGGCCGATTTAAATATATCCAATACAGCTACCTACATAGGGATTATCTGGTCCTAAAACAAATTAACTAAATTAATGTTTTAGCTAATTTTAAATGCATAGCCTCACTCTGGGATATTCCACATGGTATATGGGTGTCCCAGCAGAGCTCAGCACTGGGAGTTGGTCATAGAACATCTCTACGTGGTTGCCGAAAGAGCAAGCTTGTTTGCCCCAGAGAGATGCTTGCTGGGCCTATTTTTACACACAAATTGGAAAAAGTAGGCATTAACTGAATCAAACATGAATTGCTAGTAGTGAAACAAGTCATTACAGTCTTGTGGAAGTCATTTGAGGCTCCCCCATCCCACAATGGTGCACAGTCCAGACTTGGGCAATAGATAAAAGTATTGTGCCCTAGAAGGAGACAAAAAGAGGGCAGAACAGCTGTCCTTAACCTCACATTGTGATGGGGTACTGGATGGCTTCAAAATAGGGCAATACCAGGCAGAAGGTTGGTTAACACATATCCAGAAATGATCATGATGGCTGAGGGGAGAAACCATGTAGTGCAGCGATGACATGTGAGCATGAATATATTTTTTAAATGTGGATGATGGGATTAAAATGGGTGATACATATACCCTGTACTGGTATTTAGTAAATGTTGAAGGTAAGAGGTCATAGCTGTGTTCTGCATGAGGGATTATGGGTGCCACATGTCCAGTCAAATTATTTGGAAATGTATTGGTACTGTTCACGGTAGGTAATAGGGATAGGGACTTTCTACATCGGGGCTCATGGACCTTCAATGTCTTTGACACACAACTACCACTTTATTTTCATGATTACTGTAATTAATTGGTAATGGCTACTTTATTTACAGCACATTAGGGGCATTAAACAGGTGTTGAACACATGTTCCCCAATACTATAGTGGTCCTGTTAGGAAAATGGAAATAGATAATGGTAAAAAATTGGATTATGGGGAGTAAGTGGCTGCTTCATGCCCTGGACATGGTATTTTACGTAGCACCCTTGAGATAATGACCATGAATGATTTCTGCATGGGAGGTGATGGGTGTGAAATAGATGTTAGGTACTCCTGCCACTGTAGTATAGTGACGTGTGTTGGAGAAATGGGCATGAACATGTTTTTGAATGGAGATTATGGGGGTTAAAGGGCTGGTACATGCACCCAGTACTGTTATTTCATCAATGTTGAAGTTAAATTGGCATAGCTGTGTTCTGCATGGGGGAGTATAGGTGTTATATGGCTATTGAATATATCTAAAAAATATATTAGGATTGTTCAAGGTAGGGAATAGGTTTGGGGATTTTCTACATCTGTGATTATGATAGTTAAGAAGCTTTTACACATACCTGTCCCTGTACTTTCATGAATACAGTAAGTGCTTCCGCACCATTGGCCTGCTGAGGCGAGTTTTTCCTCTCTTGCCTGACACCTACAGAAAGACCCTTGTACAGGCCCTGGTGATAAGTCGATTAGACTATTGTAATGGGCTCCTGATATTAGCTAACGAAGATGCCATAAATCGGCTACAGTTGGTCCAGAATACAGCGGCAAAATTGATTCTGAACGCTCCCACGAGAACCCCTTCCAGGCCCCTACTACGAGAACTTCCTTGGCTCCCAATACGGCAACGTGTCAAATTTAAAATTTGTTGTACCGTCCATAAGTGTCTGTTTGAAAATGGCCCCAGTTACTTGACCCAAAAGTTACAACTTTACAAACCAGATCGTTCTCTGCGTTCAAGTAATCAACTGCTGTTAAAACCCCCTCTCATTAAAAAGACCAGACAAGGCGGCCGCGCTCTCTCCCTTGTGGTGCCGACCCTGTGGAATAACCTGCCCTTCAGCCTCAGACAAATCTTCAACCATCTATCCTTTAGAAAAATCCTTAAGACCAACTTGTTCCTAGAGGAATAACTAGCCTTAGTTCAACCACCAAAACCCTAGCTCATCTGTAAAGTCCACCTCTCACCATCCTGGTGACCAAAGCGCGGAGATACCCCGATTGGGGTCGAATCTTGCGCTATACAAGAAATTAAATAAATAAATAAATAAATAAATAAATAAATGGTAAGAGCTATTATTCTTACAAGAGATTTTTTGGTTTGAAACAGCTGTTTACGAATGGGTCATGTTAGGGATTGGGAAGTGAGTTCTGTTTACATGGAGGACTATGGGGTTTAGAAGTATTCTATATATCACAGACACATAATATTAGCTATTCCTTTTGGGGTATTGTGCATAGCTATTTTCTACTTATGAGAGGAAGAGTTCTAAATAGCTGTTACATATACCTGTTTGTAGTGTGGTGATTTGTGTTTTCTTTCTGGTGGATGATGGGGGTTAAAGGGCTTTTAAATACATCCTCCCCTTCATTCTAATGGGCTCCTGTTAGGAAAATGAGAATAGATACTGTTTACATGATGGATTAAGTGTGATAACTATCTGATCCATATCACTGACATGATGTTTTAGACACTTGAGATAGCCGACATATTGATTTTCTACTTTGGGTTGATCATGCTTGTTAAATGGCTGTTGCATATATTCTGGTGCTTTCTAAGCCAACTGACAGATACGGGTAACCCACCGGTCCCCATTCCTGATAGGGATTGGGGATTGCAATTGCTTCCCATGAATGAGATATTCCCAGTAGGAGCAGATCATAAACTACCTTTGATTAAGTTCTTGCCCTTTGTGCACACTGACTTTGCTACTGGAAGATGATTAAATGTGAGTACCCAGAGGAAGTAAAAGTCACAACAAGGCTCTCATTGGTGACCTTGTAGAAGGATCATTACCAGTGAAGCAGGCCAAGGCCAAAGCTTTGTCTGGCTCCCAGATGGAATCTTTAGGCATAGGGCCCGACCTCCCCTCATGTGCCCTGGCTGTCGGAGTGGTTTTCGGGCACCTGGGTGCTTGGGCACTGGGCGGGCTTCACCACCTGGGATGACCCAACCAACACATGTGTGCCCAGTTAACCACCTTAGGAGCGGCATGACAGAAACCAGATCTTGGTAGTAGTAGAAAATATTCAAATCAGAACTTTGAGGGCTGAATAGGAAAAGGATTCCATGTGAAAAGCAATTGAACATGGGTTAATTGATCCTAAGAGTAGATAGGATCTGTATACCACAAAGAGTCACAAATAGTAACATAGAATTGTGCTCTTTACAGTTATTTGACGCTAAAACAACATCCAGGGCATGGAATTTGAGGTAAGACCATTGATCCAAAACAAACAATTTCTTAATGGGAATATAATCGGTCAGTTACTTAAAATAACCCTATATATTTACTATAGCCCTTAGAAAATCACCAGTGAAGAAATTGAAAATCAACACTGGACCTGTAAGCTATTTTTCAATCAACTAAATAACTTCAAACAAGTTGTCTTTAATGAAGGTCAGTACTGGGCTGAAGTGCCTCACTTATAATAATGCTTTGTGTGACCATTTCACACAAAATACTAAAAGAATCTCTATTTTTATAGCCAACTCACATTAGAACCGGCAAACTGAGTAAGAAATCAAAGATTCCCAAGTAATAGAATTCAAAGTAAGTCCACTCAGTGAACTTCAGCAATCTTTAATAAAAGGAAAATTAGAACTCCAGGACTAAGATCACATTCTCTTTATTATAGCACAAATCAAATAAGAAACACCCAAAGGAAGAGTAACCTTGAGGAAGCCCAGCGCAAAGTCTCATAGAACAGAGCAAAAGTCATTTATGACAAAAAGTAAGTACAATATCCACTCATTTAACCCTTGACGTTAGAGTGGATCACAACATGAGGCACCATGAAGTAACAAATGGTAGCAGATCGAACAAACTGTTTTTTCAAAAAATTGTCGTGTTGATAAGATGTTCTTAGCAATAGAGGAAATGTCCGTATTTAACAAGGAAGAAAATATACCGTAGGATTTTGATGTTTAACTGACCACAGTGTTAAGAATATATTTAATACAAAGAGGTTTTCGGTACTAGAATGTTTAGCTAATAAAAACTTTTTACCTATATTTCCCCAATATAGATTGTTTTTAACCATAAAAAAGCATTGTCCTGAAGAAGGTGTTCAAGCCAGTTCACTGAAACGACGTGTCAACAGTTATTGTGCTTTTTCGTCCCTTTTTTTTAATGCTTTTAATAAATCAAATGTGATTATTTACCTTTATGAAATGTTGATGAATGTATAATTTGTTTGTCATAATAATTCCAATAAATGTGATAATTGTAATCAATAGCAACTCTAGTACTTAATCATTTGACCTCCTGTTTCATTACCTATGTAATTTTGTAATTTTGAACTTTGGTTGAAATACTGTAACAACTGTATTACTTATATTTACTAGTCTCATTTGAAAATTTGTTACCATGTGGGGTGCCTCATATTGAAATATACTTTGAGTAGAACTTTGAATTATGTGATAGTAGGACTGCCCTCAACAGTCTTATCTATCTGCAATAACCAGGAAAAGGGAAACCTTCTATTTTGAATACCAGAGAACACCAGCGATAGAAGTCCTATGCCAATTAATCGCAATGCACACACAAGTGAACCCAGTAATGAGCCTATGAATACTGCTCAAGAGGAGAATCAGAATGCCTCAGTCTAAAACAACATACAAATATGGACGGCTCAATCAAAGACATAAGAAAAGATATGCAAAGCAAAGGGCAGCTACAAGGAATACCAGGCAATGTTCAAGAAAGACGAGAAGAAAATTACTAGGATAATCACCGATAGTGCAAAAGACGCCACTTGCCAAATCGATGCCAATGATATCTTTCAAAACTACAATGATGTTATAGAAAAAGAGAACAAGAAAAACCCAAAATGCATCCCGATTAATAGGATACCAGAAGAATTAACTGAAACTCTTGAACAATCTAACATAAATAAAGCAGTGGCGCCTGACAAGATTTCACTAAATTATCTGAACAAAGTTCACAATAAATGACCAAAGCTGTTGCCCAAAATAGTATAATCTTGGTTAACTATGAGAAGAGTTCCTGAATGCATAAAGAAAAACCGTTCAATACTAATCCCGTAGAATGTACTGGTCAGTGAACTAAAGAAAATCAGCAACTGGAGACCAATTACAATTGATACAGCATTCATGCAGCTAAATCTTGCCCAAAGACTGACTTCTCTTTCATGAATCTGAATATGAGACAAAAAGTCTTCACGAAGATGAGAGTTTGTCTCAAAAAAGTGACTTTTCTTCAGAATAATATAAATGGGGCACAAATAAACAAATATTCACAAGCAGTTGCCTTCATAGACATCTCCAAAGCTTTTAACTCAGCAAGTCATTGTCACATTTTATGGAGTCTCATAAGGCACAGAGTTCCTTTATATATCAGAGATGTAATAAAAAAACGTGTACATAGATTCAACAATGTTTTACGAAGGCGAAAATAATGAATCTACATTAGAGAATAGCTATGAAATCTGGAGTAAAGCAAGGTGAACAGTGATCCCCACTGTTGTTTACCATTGCCATGGATCCTCTGAGATATGATCTGCACGAAAAAGGCAAGGGCTTCACACTCAGCTCAGATGGTCCTATTGAGCAACACCTGGGAAGGAATGAGTACTAATCTGAAAATCAATGAAAAATTTAGTAAAGCAACAGGTGTAAAACTAAATGTGAAAAAACACATTGATTTTACATAAGCCACCACACGGACAAAGTCTGGGTAAATAACTGCAAACCATGGAAATTTGAAAAACAAGATATTGAGAGCATTCATCCAGTGAACAGTGAGAGATACCTCAGATTGAACTTTGATCCACACATTGGCCATACAAGTATCATCAAAATAAATGAGGTTTTTATAAATTGGGATCATAAACCTGACAATTTTTCACTCAAACCCACCAAATGTCAGGCACAGAAGCAAAACTCTAACATTCTGGAGCAAACAATAAAGACATGTATCAAACAGTTCTTACACCTACCTGCATGCTATGGTCTTCTCTACTCCAAAATATCCTATGGGGGTCTCAGTGTACCAAAGTTATGTACAACAATTGGACTCAGCAACATCAACTAACTACTATACCTCAGAGAAATTCCAGATTCGCACATTGCACATTCCTGCATGTATGCAGGAGAAACAATAAATGAGAAACAATAAATGAAAATATAGATAATATCATCAAAACGCAATCTTAACATTTTAGACATCAGATTCCTGAGTTATGATTTGCAATTGTTAGTAGCTTATGACTAGAGAAAAGAGGAATTTGGGAACTGGAATGGTCTCCCTGTACAGGGTGATGGTATTTACTATCGAGCAAACAATCTAGCCTCCAAATTCTTGATCAGCAAGCACAACAAGCTAAAGGAAAACCAATACATACCTGTGCTAATGTTAAGAGCAAATGTTTTGTACACCAGAGGATACATCACTACGGTAAGAAATCAAACATGTGCTTCTTGCAGGCGTTGTAAAGATGTCTGTGAAAGAATTTCTCACATTTCTGGTGCAAGTCCTAAATCCAAGGACATAAGGATCAAAAGACATAATATAATTTTGGAACTACTCATCGATAGAGCAAAAAGGTGTGGTTGGGTGACATATAGGGAACCTCATGTCAAAAGCAGTCAAGGTGAACTACGAAACCAGATGTAATATTTACCAAAGATGGTACTGCTGTAGTGATTGCTGTCTCAATTCGATATGAAAACTCAAAAAAATCATTTGAGCTAGCATTTGACTGTAATGTAAAATATTATCAGGATTTATAACAGAAAATCAAAAATCTCATCAACTGCTCCACTGTAAATGTCATGGGTTTATTGTACGATGTTGGAGAATATGGCTTCAGTGCAATGATGTTGCTCTGGCTGCTTTAGTTTTACAAATGGCTTTCCCATTTAAGAAAAATATTTGCCTGACTACTTTAAAGGACGCTCTTATAAGATACCTGTGGGCCTCAGGTCAGATCTCTGTCAGCCTCCCCTTACATGAGGACCAGCTGAGGCTCAGAGAAACTGGCCTCGGAGTCACTGTCCCTTCCAATGGCAAATGAAAGCCTCTTTGATGAAGGATGCTGCAACCAGATGATTGTCCTTCAAGCCCAGCCAACTGGTCACTTCAAGACTTTGGGCATATTGTTGTATGCTGTGTATTCCTATGTTGCATCTAGATTGCTGGGAATCATGATGAAGGCCCAAATGCTTCTTCAAGTCCAGCCAGTGCCCCAGGAGGTCAGGTGCATTTGTACCGATGGTCCCCTCTGTCAATCGGTGTGTACATATTACAAGGAAGAGGGTAGCCCTCCTCTAGAATATTAGGTATAGGGTACTCCAGATGCTCTCCACATGGGTGCAGCCAGGGCCCAGGTTGTCCCGCCTGGGCCACAAGAGGCCTGGAACATTTGCTGACTACCAGCCTGTCTGATGGGCTGTTTCTCTGAACCTACCATTACAGAGAGCAGACAGAGGCATGAAGCTGACATCCCCCCATTGGCCCAACCAGAGTCAAGGGTTTGGGTTGTGCCAGGATTCAATACCAGGTGGTCTGAGCCCCACGCAACATGCCATTGCCCTCCTCCACCCAGTGCATTTCCAAAGCAGCTCAGAACAAACATTTCACCTGGCCGGCCCCCCTGCATCTCAGCCAGGCTGCACCTCAGCCTGCCTCTCCCTTCTGCCAACACAGAGACAGCCAAGACCACCAGTGCAGATGCACATAGCCTGTCCCCTGCAAGTCTACCAGGTAGAGTCTTCCACCTGCAGTAGGCTCCCAAGAAGTACGAAGGGTGGTCCAGGAAAGGCATGCGGCTCCTCCAACCCCACCCAGCAGGCGTGGCTACCTGGTTAATTCTGCTTGTAACATATGCTTCTCTCAAATTATAAGCTATGCACATGTAGGTACAATGGCAAGTACAGTGAAACTGCAAATGGCTCATTAAATGAGTTATGGTTCCTTCAATCGCTCCAACTGTTACCTTGATAAGTTTGGTGATTCTAGGACTAATACATGCCACTGAGCGCTGAGCTCTTGCGATGTGTGCATTCATCAGACCAAGATGAATCCGGTCTCACCCTACCTCTTTGGTGACTCTAGATAATCTCAAGCCAATCGTATGTTGCTGTGATGGTGATAATACATTCAGATCCCTGCCCTATCAACTTTCAATGGTAGTTTCTATGGTGACCAAAGGTAACAGGGAATACGGGTTCGATTCCAGAGAGGTTTTAATCTCTGTGATTGAAACGACAGCCAGTCACCTCACTGTCATTTTTAATATTGTATTGAAAACAGGTATCTGTCCTGAGGCATAGAAAAAGACCTCCATCCTACCACTTCTTAAAAAAACAAATCTTGATAAATCAGACCCAACAACATCTGGACCCCTCTCAGTATGGCTTTCGCAGCAGTCACAGTACAAATCTTGCTTTAATCACAGCCACAGAGGAAATTAGGCGCACAGTAGACAAAGGAGATATGGCTGCACTGATCCTTCTTAACCTGTCGGCAACGTTTTATGCTGTGGACCAAGGCCTCCTTTTACGCTGCCTTCAAGACATAGGCATTCCTGGCGGCGCCTTACAATTGCTTAAATCCTTGCTTGCTATCCCAGAATTATTTGTGGAGATGGATGATGTAAGGTCGCAGAGTTTTACTCTTCCTTGCGGGGCTCAACAGGGCACTTCACTCAGCCCAACTCTTTTTAACCGGTAAGTGGTTCCCAGGGCCAGGCTTATCAAATCCTTTGGATTCACTATGGTGTCATACGCCGATGACACACAGATTATAGTGTATATCTCAGAGGACCCTCGAAGCACCATCCACAACTTTCATGCCTTTAAGAGACAGGTGAGCAAGTGGATGGCTGAAAAAAACTGCCTCAAACTGAATTCCAACAAAACAATGGTTCTACTTTTTGGCAGGTATGTTTCCCATTGGTCGTCTGACTGTGGCCCAGTGAACTTGGCCCTTCACCCATGCCAGTTTGCAAGGCCAGGAACCTGGGAGTTCTCATCGACTAGACTCTCTCTTTCTCTAATCATGTGAATGCTATCACATCATCCATAAAAATCTTAAGAAAAATATGCTGTTTTATACTATCTGAACTTCAGAGAACTCATGTCTCAGCGCTAGTGTTGTTTAGGCTGGACTACTGCAACAGCCTCCTGACCAGTATGAACAAAACCCTTCTTACAAAACTGTAGGTCTTGCAGTATGTTGCTGCCCACCTGCTTTTCAAACTCCCAAAATATGCGTCAGCGAAGGTGGCCCTAAATTACCTCCACTTGCTTCCAGTGGACACAGAATCAAGTTTGAGGGCCTTTGCATTACCTTCAGAGTGCTGCATAAGAAAGGTCCTGCTTATTTGATAGACCACTTCTGTTGGTACACTACCCCAAGAATTCTGCAGTCACCGTCCTTTCGGATGGTTGAGGTTCACAAGGTACATCTTACCAATTGGGGAGGGAAACATTTTTCTACATCACAACCAGACTTAAGAATCAACTGCCACTTCGACTGAACAACTCACCTGACCTGATATCTTTCAGGAAAAACCGAAAGAAGTGGCTTTTTCAGTCCTCAAATATTTAATCTTTACTCTTCTTCTCTCTGTGACTCATGGCCTGATGGAGATAAGGATGTCAGCATCTAGATGCTTTTGGGTATTAGTGCACTATATAAATCCATAAATAATAGTAATAATAATAAAAGAGAGGAAACCTGAGAAATGAATATCACATTCAAGGAAGGCAACAGGTATGCAAATCGGGGAGTTAGTGACAGAAAATAATGCAGGTCTCTTTCGAGACACCTTTAATTGGAATGAGTGCACTATAAATCCTTTAACAAGGATCCATTGGCGGGCAAGTAAAGTGCAAGCAGCAGCACCAATAGTGTATATTAAAATTACTACTGGTAAAAAGCTGGAGGTCGGCTGTGAGCTACCGCCTGTGTTAGCCCCTGCCTCTCTGCACCTCGTGAATGCTCTTTAATGCCTGTCCTGAAAAATTTGAGTGTTCAAAGCAACTTGATAGAACAGGACTAAGGTTCTAGTTGTTTGGTTTTCTTAACTGGGGCCATGATTAAGAGGAGCTGCCAGTGGTAACTGTATTGTACCGCAAGAGGGGGATATCTTGAACCAGTGCAAGATGAACCCAAGTGAAATGACTTACCAAGAATGTTTTCATTAATCAAGAATGAAAGATGATCAGATATCATTGTGGTTCCGACCATAAACGATCCCTACTTGCGATCGGACAGGATTATTCCAATGACCTGTTAAGCAGCTTCTGGGAAAGCAAAGTCTTTGGGTTCTGGAGGAAGTATGGTTGCAAGGCTTACAATTAAAGGAATTGACAGAAGGGCACAACCGGGAGTGCAACCTGCGGTTTAATTTGATTCAACAAGGGGGGCTTGCATTTTACCACACCAGTATATTAATTAGAGCTCTGCTGCAGAGCACTACTCACATCAAGGGAGCTAACCACAAAGAACTAAGCCATCACTGCCTGGGCCGCTGGTGACTGCAAACCCCATCATCCCTTACCCACACAAACTCTTCCTGCCTTTCGTATGGATCCAGTGTAAGGCCAATACCTCATTAGGGATTCATTCTCAATAATATATCAGAACAATGGACCATACACATTCAGCCAAAATCCATGATGCGATGAGGTCAAATTAGATACATTCAATACATTTCCTTCTGAAATTCATGTGTGAATTTACGAAATATCTATCTAATTTATGTATCATTTTTCCTTCTACTTGGTCGATGGAACAATTAATTGACTAGTTGATGATAAGGATAATACTATCTAACTAACTTTTTGTCTGATAATGATCACAGACTCTTGGTAAAAATAGATACAACTTTATCTAAAAAATAGCATGGTTAATGCTAATTGCATACAGTCACAAAAATGCAAATAATGAAATTCACCAAGGGAGAGAAAACATCAGCAACTTTAAATGAATACAAACTCATCATACAGGCAATGACATTATGCATGAAGGAGAGAATAGATTATGAGACACATTTTCAGTAAAATTAAATGTGAAACAAAATACACCAAATGGAGGGGGATAGATGAAGAGACAATAATTTAATCTAAAATATTATGTTTCAATGTATCCATGACGGAGTGGATAGGTGAAGAGACAAAAGTTTCAGAGACAAAATACATTTGCAAGTAATTTTGCATGAACAAGTCAGAATCGTGAAAATCTAACATTCTGTGGGAAAAACCGCCCCCTTGGCCTAGGTGATGGTTGGGGTTCCCTGAAATAGGACCAGCGAACAAAGATTTCAGAACCCTGAAGTAGGACTGGGACAGGAAACAGCAATGCCTCTCTGAAAACCGACGATCAGCAACGCATTTACCCATCTTCTCTTCTTATTATTATAGGCTTATTACGCGCCGGCATCACACCCGAAGGTGTATCTCCGCGCGGAGCTGTGAGGTGAACAGTTTGGGAGAACTCCTCCTAGAATAGTGCTGTCTTTAGGCATTTCCTGAAAGCTGAGTGACTCGGGCATTCTCTGAGGGAGAGGGGGAGGTTGTTCCATAGACGTGGACCCATGATGGAGAGGGCGCGGCCTCCCTGTCTGGTCTTGTAATGTCTAGGAACCTGAAGTAACAGTTGGTTGGTGGACCTAAGGATGCGTGATGGACGGTGATAAACAAATTTATCCGCCAAGTAATAGGGTCCCAGATTGTGTAAACTCTTGTGTATCACACAGCAAATCTTGAATGGGGGTGTTGGTCACCAGCCGAGCCGCGGTGTTCTGCACCACCTGTAGTTTATTGAGCACTCCCTCATTGGCAGCTAAAAGTAGGCCATTACAATAGTCCAGGCGGCTCAAAACGAGGGCCTGGACCAAGGTCTTCCGAGTGTCATCAGGTAGAAGGGGAAACACCTTCCGAAGGAGGCCAATAATATGGAAGCAGGACCCTGCAGTGGTGCTGGCATGATGAAAAAGGGTAAGGTCATGGTCTAGACGAACCCCCAGGTTTTTTACTACCTGTTTAGGGAGCGGGGCCTGACCCAGGCTGGAAGGCCACCAATCTGGGGTCCAGAGGATTCTCGCCTCCCCAAATAACATGACCTCAGACTTTCCCACATTGCACTGTAGAAAGTTCTTGGCCATCCAGCTGGCGATTGCAGTCATGCCGTTGGAGAAAGCTTGTCTTATCTCCGGGGTAAAGGTCTTAAAAGTAAACAGCAGCTGCGTGTCGTCAGCGTAGGAGATAGGCATAAACCCAAAGGACCTCATCAAGTTGGCCAGAGAGGAGACATATACGTTGAACAACGTAGGGCTAAGACAAGAGCCCTGCGGGACTCCTCTGATGATATTAGCCGAGGTGGAACTAAAGGAGCCCATATTCACCTTCTGGGTGCGCTCTGAAAGAAAGCTGGTAAACCACGCCAAGGCAGATCTGTCAATGCCTATCTCCTTTAATCTGGTAAGGAGAATGGCGTGGGATATGGTGTCGAATGCTGCGGACAAGTCCAACAGCACCAACACCACAGACAGCCCTCTGTCCAGAGATAGGCGTATGGCATCCGTGACGGAGGGGAGGGCAGTCTCTGTACTATGCCTAGGCCTGAACCCGGACTGAGAATGGTCTAGGCTGCCGGTCTGCTCAATGAAGGTGGAAAGATGGTGATTGACGTGCTTCTCCGTCAGTTTGCCGATGAACGGCAAAAGGGAAATTGGCCTCAGATTGGTCATATCTGACCAGGGGATGGCGGAGTTTTTCCTGATAGGCTTGACCATGGCCTCCTTCCACACCCGGGGGACCAGTCCCTCAGACAGGGAGCGATTGATCACCGTCCGAATGCAGGGGCTAAGGACACTCCCAATGAGGTGCATGACACGGGCAGGTACAGGATCTACTGGGCTACCAGACTTAATGGTCGCAATCAGGGAGTTGACCTGGTCTAAGGTTATCTCAGGGATGAACGATAGTGTGGCTGGAGCAGCGCCGGCTGTTCCAGGCCGGAGACTGAGAGAGGGGACATTTTCATCCGTAGATGGGCTTGATTGGGAGATATTTCGGTAAATAACATCAATTTTATCCGAAAAAAAACCGGCCGTGTCATCGCACAGTTTTTGGGTCAGCACTTCTGCACTGTCACAAGCGACAGGCTTGGTGAATGTGCAGAGCACCTGGTACAACATTTTGGGGTCGTTGCCGGCCCCAGAGAGTTGGGAGATAATGTGGGACTTGCGGGCAGCTCTGATGTTTTTATGATAGAGTCTCATTGCTGAGCTATACCTGTCTCTATCGACAGTGCTGCGCCAGAATCTCCAGGATTTCTCCAACTTTCTGCAGGTCCTTTTCTCTGCACGCAGTAAGTCCGAGTACCATAGTTCTTGCTTGCGGTCCGACCGCTGATTGCAGCGTCTTAGGGGGGCGATAAGGTTGACCGCCGTACTCAAGGCATTATTGAATTTGGACAAGGCCAAATTGGGGGAGTTAGAGGGGAGAAAGTCAGGAGGTATAAAGGCCGTTCTAAAAGTATCAGCGGACACCTTATGCCACTGCCTGCGCCATAGCGGCAGGGGGACAGGGTGGGGGCGTTCCTTCGAGAGAGTGGGGAGGGAGAAGCTGATTATAAAGTGGTCGGTCCATTCCACCTGTGTTGGGGGGTAACAGGTCAGGGAGTGAGAGTTAGATAGAATTATATCGAGGGTATGACCGGCCTGATGAGTCGGACCCCGGTTGCACTGTTTGAAGCCTAGGGCAGATAGATCAGTCAGCAGTTTGCAAGCCTCAGCGTTGTCAGATAATTCGCTGTGGACATTGAAGTCCCCCAGGAGTACGAAATTAGTCCACTTCTGCCCGCAAATCTAACCCACACCCCTAAGACCACCACAATTATAACCTAAAACCTAAATGTCCGTCCGACATTAATTGAAACATTTCTTGAAACGAGACAGATGATTGGAGGGTTTAGGAGATGGCTCGGTCAAACCACGCTAACTTCACGTACAATTTAGTCATTTTATTGTTCATCACCCTTTCTCACAGCTTAGTTCTCAACTTGTTCTCACGTTTTCTACACATGATACATTTAAACATTTTAGATCATAAATTTGACATAATCCGCAGAATGAGTCTCTGGCAGATAATCATCACAATTGCCTTCAATCCTTTTGTCTCTTCAGCTGTGCTCAGCGCTTTTGTCTTGCCTCTGACAGATCACTTTTACTTCTTATTCGGACAATTTAAGGACAATGGCGTTTCATCCAGCACACTATAGCAAATGGAAAATAAACATTCATTAATTATATGATAGTGTGGTTTTCACAGTGTACCTCCCACCCTTGCACTATTCCTCAGAGATACCTAGCATTCTCTTTCTTCCTCTATGTTGATTCTTTGTTTCTCTCACTTCTTCTCTTCCATTCTTACACTCATAACATTTATATGTTGTTATCATCACTAAGACAATTGTGGCACCAAAAATAAGAGGTATTCATTTTTTTCCTAATACACTTCTTCCAAGGGTAGAAAACCATTTGCTTATAGAGGAGAAACTCTTACCAAGTCTCTCCCACACACTGTCAACCTCCAGTTGGGTAAAATCTTCAAGTAATTTTGTAATATTCTTTATATATCCCTCAATTCCTTTACTCTTGTCAGAAATATATGTACAGCAGTGTTGAATTTTCAACATGCCACAGACTCCATCCACTTTCGCCAACTAGATATCAAGGGCAATTCGATTTTGTAAAACAATTGATCTGTTTGCAACCATTTTGTGTGAATCATAAAGAACCCACAAACAGTATCTGTAGATAAACCATCAACCATTGTGAACAATTTTTGAATTTTTTGTGAATTCAGAACAACTTCAACTGAGAGTATCAGTGAACCAGAAAAATCACTAACTATTTCTGAGAAATGTGTTCCTCTGTTACGTGTTAGTCCTTGTTTTATTCCATGTGATAGACCTTAGGAAAAACAATAGCAAAATAACATCTTCAATACCAATGTGCAGGCAACCTATAATAAGCCTTTTTACCACACACATAATTGACTCATGGAAAAACAGGATCAGTTCCACCCTAAAATTCCCAACCACTAGTGTGTTGGAAAGTATATCCACATTCACTACTTCCAATGAATTAATTGTTATAGTTAGTTTTCATTCTAAGAAAACATATTTTTTCTTTCTGCGATCAGTCCAAGGACATTGCAGCATATGTCTCGCCTTTCTCATAATTTCCTTCTCTAAAAGCCTACGGTGGTACCTGTGACTTCTGTTCTGCTGCCTTTCATTGAAATCGTTCTCTTCAATCTTCCATCATCTCTATAAAAATCTTCTCTTCAACCCTCAAACTACAAGTCAGGTTATTTCTATAACCATATAACGTTTTAGTGATATGGAAGAACTCTCCCATGTAATGTGCATTTTTACTACTTAAAACTGTATTTAGCTCCTTAATGACAGGTATTTCTGAAAAAACTAAAACTATATTGGAATAGTGGTATTTGAGCTTCACCGTCAAGTAAAATAAGCTAGTTAGTACACTGCAAGACATGCCATATGTCAAGGGAAGGTGGTGATAGGTCACCCACTCTGAGTCAGACAAAGGTAATTGCATACACAAATAACAATCACTCTCATTGATTGTGTTAATGTACTCGTACAACAATTTAGTGAAGACATTTAACAATAAATCTCTAATTGATTTATCATGATGGAGAATATTTCCATCCATTTGTTCTATATTATTATTAGTGGTTTCATTAGTGACATCACTCATTCTTTCATTTGTTTCATCATTAGTATTATTTCCATTATTAATTATCATTAGAATAGGTACTAGGACAGTTAATAATATCCACATGAAGGTTAATAGAAAGACACTACATAAGCAAGCTTTAATAAATCCACGTTTTCAACTAGTTTTTGGATGTTCAGTCATTTTTGCTTTAGCCATTTTGTATTCTATATAAATGGAAAATCTATCTAAACCTATGAACGCTAAAAATAAAAATTCAGGAAAAATGTTGGGGCAATCCTACACCTATAGGCTTTCTTCTTTACCCCCTTCTTTTCCTTTCTTTTCTTTTGATCTTCTGAGTCATTCAGTTTTGCTTTTAGTTACCAATTTAGCAACTTACATTTTTACAGTTCTCTTAACATGGTCTCAATTTGCTTTCATCAACTTGCACAGTGTCAGAACTATCTTTTTCTTCACTTGAATCAGAACTTACAATTTCTTCCAAAAGAACATAGGTATATTCTGGTGCTTTGTATTTTCTGCTTGGAATTCTTACTCCCCTTGTTTTTCGTACTAATTCTTCTCTTGACTCATCTTATTCTGTTTACTTGAGACCTTGTTACTTTGCTCTGGTCTTCTTTTTTTACTTAATCTTCACTGGAGTGTATTTCAGTCTTTTCACTCCACTTTGCAAATGATCACCTTTTCTTGGTTTCTTGGTTTGAACTACTCTTTCGCTGGGGGGTCCGCGGCGGACGAAAAGGCCGTCCTCCGCTTTTCCGCCCTGGTCGCCCTCCTGTTGGCAAATATGCCCTTTCTCGCACGCTTCTTCAACAATTGCCAAAATATGAGCTTTGAGTGACTGTTCAGGATTACGTATGACCCTGACATAATGATCAGAGGAGGAAAGAAGGGTAGTCATCTTGTTTATATAGGAGGGAGTGTCAAAAATGACAATCCCTCACCCCTTATCACACAGTTTTATGGTGATACACCTGTCTTGTTCTAGTTGTTCAAGAACCTCCTTTAATTGTTTGGGTAACTTGGAACATGGTATGGGGACATACTTGATGATCCTATCCAGTTTCTTCATTACTACCTTCTCAAATAGGTTCACCTCCGGTCCCACCATGTCAAGGGAAGGTGTGAACATGGAGGGAGGTTTTAGTCCTGATTTGTTTTGGTCATCATTGGTGGGCATGTGTTCAGCAAAAAAAAATGTAGGCGAATTTTCCTAAAGAAGAGTTGCAAACCTTTAATGAACTCCAATTGGTTTCATTTATAGGCACTGATGTACCCTGGTGTTGTTGTTTTTAAATGTATGGAAGAGAGTTTGAATTATGGGAAGTGAAAAGGA
The DNA here is from genome assembly GCF_964263255.1 of Lissotriton vulgaris. Classification (NCBI taxonomy): domain Eukaryota; kingdom Metazoa; phylum Chordata; class Amphibia; order Caudata; family Salamandridae; genus Lissotriton; species Lissotriton vulgaris. The sequence continues at coordinate 81,810 of NW_028242075.1, read as the reverse complement.
TATGGTTGAGAATTGATTGTTGATGAGGAGCGTGCGGTGTGTGTGGGACAAGATCAATGTTTATGATATACAACTATTTATGTACACTGTATGAAATAATTTATGTAAAGCTTTCCACTGAGAAAAAAATATATATATATATGTTAAAGGAACTTGAAAAAAGATAAAAAATGAATAAATAAAATGATTTGAATATAACCTCTATTGGTGGGTGCTATTTTGGCTCTGAGTGTTGTTCTACCACAGTGTATATGTTTTAGGGAGCCTATTATAGGACCCATATAAAGTGGCAGGGTATGCTTTATTTTTCTTGTGTTATTGCATCAGGTAGCCCAAAGACTAATCTACATGTTGGGGATTGTGCTTTATCAACTTAAAGAATATGTCTGCTGCAAAACAAAGAAAGTCCGTAACTTAATGCGGACATGGGTTTAGCAGTATCTACTCATAATAATGGCTTTACAGACACCTAGGGGTCTATTAGGATGGTGGGTGGACTTCCGTTCACCTGCCACCCTAGTGGTGCTGGGACTGGCCGCCAGTGGTGCAGCAGTCCTGCACCAGCAATTAGGATGCCACCACCACGGTGGTGGTGGTATCCCCATTCCACAACAGCACCGCCCATCACAATGCTGTGGAGCACCTTGTGCATTTGCATGCACAATGGGGCAGGCACCGCGCGGTACTTGTCACCATGTGTTTGCAAATGCAGAGGGTATCATAGGTACACACCATGTGCATCCCCCAACAACCTGGGGTCCCGCAATGGGCCCCCCATATTCAGAAACCACATGCCTTTTCATGGCGGCAACACCGCCATAGATGAGCACTTCAGCACCTGTATTGCAATATGGATATTCAGCCCCTTTTCCACCCGGTCGACTCCTCGATGAGCGGAAAACTAGTGGACGGTATTTCCGTCCGCCGGGGTCACCCCGCCACAGTAATGTGGCGGTGGATTGCTACCACCATACGGGCTGTGGCGATCAGCCTGCTATCATAATAGACCCCAAGGTGTGTCTCTCAAGTTGTAAGAAAGCTATGTTTAGTGCTGAGAGCGCAGTCAGATAGCATATGACTCAACACCCAGAATAGCCTATGAATTGTCTCTGTCCTAAAGCTTAACAATCTGCACGTAAACGGTGCATGGGCAGCATGACACAGAAGAAAGGGCAATATAATAACGATGTTTCAACATAGGGAGGATTCTGTTAAGACTGGAGACAGCTATGGAAAGTCTAGCATCCTACCCCAGCCCAGAGACATGCAAATGGTCATGCCACACACAGAGCTTGGTATTCAATGTCTTTATTCCCCAGAGTGTAACTGTCAACTTTAGATTCTGCATAATACATATATTCCATCACCCACACCCATGCGCTACCGTCACTGTTCTACGGAGCCCTTCAGGAACCAAAAGCGTCCTTTCATCTCACAAGGCACTACATCTCCCCTTTGTTAAATAAAAAGTACCAATGATACATATATCCATTGCAACTCTTCAATAAGTTGTTTTGGTGCTTGAATCAATTGCCCAGATATGGTCATGTGAGGTTGTTGAGATACCGGAGAATTGTCCATGACTGGCATTGGCAAACACAAATTGTTAAAGTCATTATGTTTGTTTCATTCTCAGGTGGACAAGTCTCAGAGTGTAACAATTAACTTTACATTCTACATCATAAATTCCAGTACCCACACCACACACTTAAATCACTGTGCTACAAAGTCCATCAGGAACAAAAAGGATCCCGTAATCTCTAACTCACAAGACACTACATCTCCCCCTTTGTAAAATTAAAAGTACTAATAATACTTATATACATTACAACTCCTCAATAAGTCATTTTGGCAATTGAATCAATTACTGGCCTTGTGAGGCTGCAGAGATACCAGAAAAGTGTCCATGACTGGCATTGGGGACAGAGACATTGGTACAGTCATTGGGCTCTCTTGATTCTCAGCTGGACAAGTCTCACTCCTGACATCTGGAGCTGGTAAAGATTGATGCAAGTGTTTGAGATGCAAATAATCTTGTATAATGGACTTTACAGGATGGTGAGCAGTAACCATGTGTCCTCTACTATTTAAAACCCTCAGTGGGTCAGCATCTAAAGGCACATAAGACTTGTGATTCCATTCTGCCTAATGATAACTTGGTCTCCTCTGTTGAACACAGTGCTCCAAGCACACCTGCGTCTATTTGCATAGGTTTCCATTTTGTGTTGGTGAGATGAATCAGTAGTTTGAAGTTTAACAATGTCAAAAGATCTCTCAGGGGTCCATTGGGATAGTAATACTCTACCAAACATTAAGGTGGCAGGGCTCTCAACTGTAGTAGAACTGGAGATGACCTGTATGCACAAAGTGTAGACTGAAAAACTGATTTGAGTTCAAGCTTTACCAGAACATCCCGCTGAACAGTCTTCTTGAGACTACTCATTAATCTATCAACCACACCGTTCACCTGTTGCCAGAGAGGTGTGCTTTTCTAATGCTTGACATGCAAATCAGTGAGAAAATCTTTAAATTCTTGACTATTTATAGACGGGCCATTGTCAGATTTCAAAATCGAAGGACCCTATGTTTAAAAAAATACCTTCTATTCTCTTAATGAATCTGTCAACTATAGTAGGCAACAGATCTTTAAGCTGGGGAAAACAGGAATATTCATCAACAATTACTAGTAGATGATGTCCACTGTCTAGGGGTCCAAAGAAATCAATTACAATTTTCTTCTATGTATGCTTTGGGAGATCAGAAATGTTCAATGGTTGTGGAGTTGTCTTAGATAACAAACAGTTGCACAAATTACATGTCTTTAATTCTTTTACAACTCTTTCATCACCCAATCCCACTCCCACACTTCATTGGAAGGCAGACTTAATGAGATAACACTTTGCCTCCAACAACTGTAGGCAGAGGTTTGTAGCGCATTGTAAATTGATACTTGTATAGCGCACTACTCACCCGCAAGGGTCTCAAGGCGCTTGTACGAATACCGCTGTGGAACCCATCCAGGCTTTCCCTGTGAGGCGTCCAGTCCTGGGCACCCCCAAGGTGGAGGCCAGGCATCCTTAGCGTTGTGGGGGCCGTTGTGGAGAATAATCAAGCTATTGCCCAGAGTTGCAGAGTGGGACTCCATGATTGGCATTGGCACCGAGGCAAGAATTATCAGGTCCAAGGAATTTTTGAGCCCAAGACACGCTGAGGCGGGTAATTGAACCCTGGTCCCGGGCTAGACCTCTGCATCAGGGTCTGCCTCTCTAATCATTGAGCCACACTTCTCCATATTACTAAGGAACTATCAGCTAAATCCAGACTAAGCTGTTCCTCTTTGACCAATCCCCATCACCGCACGCTCCCATCGAAAGTGTGTACCTGGCTCCTATGCCCCACTCTATTTGTCGGTCACTGTGCCACATCACCCACCCACCCCATAGTTGGGCTTCTGCTCCTTATCCTAATGACCCTTCACACCCGTCCTGATGTAGAGCCCCCCTGTCTGATAGGGACATTAATTCTCTGCTACTTTCATATGAACCAGCACTTTCCTCCACTGTAACAAACTTGCGACAAATAGAATCCATCCACACAGATCCCTTCGGGGAACCTAGGCTAAACACCAGAACATTAAATGAGAATAAACTCACTAAAGTCACCACCACACTACCTGCACCAACTGGCACCAACACAAGACTCAAATGTGTGCTCCTAAACTGTAGATCAGCAGTTAAAAATGCTGTAGATATTGCTGACCTCATCCTTGCACAGGACCTTGACCTTGTAATGCTGACTGAAACCTGGCTAAATGACACAGGTGCTCCCATCCTAGACATTTTAGTACCTGCCAATTACGATATCATTAGGTTGAATTGAGAAAGTGGTCAAGGTGGAATGAGTAATTTTTATTGTGCAGTTCATTAAAACTCTCAATATAAACATTCGTACAACAAAAACACATGTATCAACCTTGTCTCTCTTTATACTTTAACATTTAATTTTCACTCTTCCATGTAAACGTAATGATATTGTGCTATGGACAAGAGTCATATCAGCCTCAGTTTCCTTATCTATGCAATACTTTCAAGTATATAAAAGCATGGACAAGGTGCTTTGTTCTTCAGGTTGCCTTTTCAAACCACTTTAAAATGAGTAAAAACATAATAAAGTAATTGTGCTTTAAAGTGCAAAACATGAGTTTGACAAAACAGCCCACTTGTGGGTTGGCTGTTGACGTGCACAATAAAAGTATGCTAGCTGCTTGCTATTCTGCTTTCGTTTCTTGTTAGTACTACAATCTTCCAGCCACTAAATCAAAGTACTTCGTAAGTCGGCAGTTTAGCTGGGTCTCTTCTGAGTTAAAACACAGTTTTACAACCTGCCTGCAAGTCCTGATGCCCTTCTGATTCCATATTGATCAAAGTAAGGTGCGCCTTATGTCCCTCAAGATTGGGCAGGTACAAATAATGTGTATTAAGTCCTCATTCCCTGTTCCACAAAGACAACAGGACTCTTCTTCTTGTCTCCTTTTCCAAGGTGACAGGTGAGGGAGAATTGGTAAAATGCCAAAACGCAACTTTAAAAATGTTTCTTTTATCTTCTATTTTACTTACTCTTTCAAGTAAGCCTATGGTATAGGAGCTTTATAGTCAATCAGCACTATCCGTCCGTGAGCCCTCTTGACCAGAGTTTCCTTGTCTTCTGTTATGGATCTCAATTGTGTTACTTTGGTCACCTTTTTAAAGCTCTTATGATCTGTATGATGATTCCTAGAGATTGGTCAGTTTGAGGTGATTTCTCCAGGTGTGACAGCTTGGTCCAGAGATGGAAATTCAGAGATCCTTGCTCTGCGCCTCTGATCTTATGCCAACTTTTTAGATAGGCACCCCTTCTTTCCACTGTTTGCTTCTGTGGACCACATTTGAGGCTTATTTGGGCAGGTGACACCGGTATGTGAGCAATGGTTGCAGTTGTGCTCTAATCACTTGCAATGGAGGTTCTAGTGTTCGGTCTGGTAGAACTTTCTTCAGGGGCTTTATTGCAAGATAGCTCGTAGTGCCCTTTCGATGTAGGGCCTCTAGTTGAGGATTATACATGCCTCTGCTATCCAGTAATACCCCAAGGTACTTGTAGTTAGTTACCTGGTCCAGGCTCCACCCTTCCAGGTACCACAAATTTGTCTTGGTCTTATTGAAGTTCACTGTCATTCTTTCTGTTTTGTTTAATTTAAGTCTTAATGAGTTATGTTGTGAAAATGTATGAGTGGTGTCCAGAAGGTGTTGAAGGCCATTTGGGATCCGGCGTATTAAAACTAAGATGTTCGCAAATAGGAGATTGGACAGCAAGATTTTTCCCGATCGTAGGGCATGTGATGTGGTGTTGTCCAATTACCCTGAAAGGTCCGCTAAGAAGAGGTTGAACAGCATGGTCAAGGTGGATGCATCACTGGTTTACATCATAGCAATCTAACAGGGAAACTAGTACAATCCAATCTCCTGCCATCTTGTGAATACCTATGCCTTGAAGTGACAGGTAACAACAATCTCTCATGCAAATTACACACATTCTACCTCTCACCTCGTGACAACCTTCCCTTCACAGAACGGATCATGGACATTTTCTCGGCCAGTGCAGATTTCCATGGTACTCAGATCTTTCTGGGAGATTCCAACCTTCACTGGAACAATGTGAATGATGTGGTGGTCAATAGCCTTTAATCCTTCCTACTAGACCTTAACCTTGACCCTGGTCGCAGGGCCGGTCGCTCCACTCACCGCACGGCTCCCGTGTGTACTGGTCCAACCGCTGCTGCCGCGAATCCCACAGCTGCTCCTGTTGCTCTAAGCAACCTGTGCTTCTCCTTGCTCTGTGCCCTCTTCTGCCTGTTCCTCAGTTCTACTTCTGTTGCCGCATTTTTGTCTGTCCCACCACTTTTGGGTCTGTATTTGTGCCACTGTTTTTTTGTCTGTACTGGGGTCTGTGACACTGCATTTGGGTCTGTGCTACTGTTCTTCCTCCTCGAGCCATGCCCCCTCGCTGCTCTCCCCATATTTCATTTCCCGCTCTCTGTTTCCCCCCCACTCCCCGCCATGCTCCCCTGCGGCCCTGCCCCCTTTCTTTGCTGTACCTGAGCCCGCTCCCCATTCGCCGCCCCGCTCCCGCCTCCCAGCTGCTCCGCCCTCCCACCTCGCAATATATGGTGGGGACCGCGCGTATGAGCAGCGGGAGCACCGATGGCGTGCCAATGTCAAGCCTGTCTGCGCCCGTCCACGCCTGGACCGCGCCCAGTGCCAGAACCCCCGGACCTCGCCGGAGCCAGCTCAGCCGACGGAGATATGACACGACCACCTTCCATGCACTCAACACCGGCCGACAGCCAGCCTGTTACCAAGCCACCCCGAAACACACCCACGGAGCATTCACCTGCCGCGCCTGCAAGTTCCCCTGCCCTTGGCCCTGCACTGCGCCCGCTGGAACCGGTGCCAACACCAACCACCTCCAGTGCATCCTGCTCAACACACGCTCCGTTCACAAACACGCCGTCGAACTCTGGGACCTCCTTGACACCACAGCACCGGACGTCGCCTTCCTCACGGAAACCTGGATGAATGCCTCCTCAGCCCCTGACATCGCCATTGCCATCCCGGATGGCTACAAGATCATCGGAGGGACCGCGTCAACCAAGCTGAAGGTGGCGTCGCCATTGTCCACAGAAACACCGTCCGCATCACGACCAACACCGAAGACTCCCTCACCGCCACCGAACACCTTCACATCCAGATACACACCGACCCCAAGACAACCCTCAGAGGTACCCTCATCTACAGACCCCCGGGACCACGCACACATTTCAGCAAAGCCATCGCAGACTTCATCAGCCCGCTCGCTCTCTCGCCTCCTCCGACTACCTCCTCCTAGGGGACCTCATCTTCCACCTGGAGAACAACAAGTACAACAATACCACCTCCCTGCTAGACAACCTCGCCAACCTCAGACTCAGCAACCACATCTCCTTCAACCACACCACGAACTTCACTGGACCGATCACAGCTGCGTCCACTTCAACTTCATGAAATCAATGACCCACCACCCCCCGCAACAAGCCCCCCAAACATGCTGGAACAAGATCACCACCGACCAGCTTACCACCTCCCTGAGCCAAAACCCACCCACCATCACTATGGACTGCAACGAAGCAGCCCGCAACCTCACACAGTGGATCACTGACTGCGCCGATGCCCTGGCACCAATGAAGATCCCCCCTAGCAACCCCGACAGCAAGTAAGCCTCATGGTTCACCAACAATCTCAAAGACTCCAAGAAATCCTGCCGTGCCCTCGAGAAGCCGGGCGTCATGACCAATCAGCAAAAAATATGACATCCCTCAAGAACGCCATCCGCAAACACCACCAGCTGATCCGCACCACCAAAACAGACGGCGATGAACCCCCAGCCATCCTAAGTTGGCGGGGGGTCTTTGGAGGCACTGCTGCGGTGACTCCGCATCCTCCAGGCTGGCGGTGGCTTCCTCCGGCCCGGAGGATTCCGGAATCACCGTTATTCTAATCGGACCCTAAGTGCAATAACTAGAGTGACAAGAATAATACAATAATATTTCTTTGATGGGTGTAGAAGTAATCAGATGAGAGGTGGATCCTCGCAGCATCCAACGACTAAAAACTAGTGGATACACATATTGGTAACTAAGCAATGCTTCACTCAAGGACATGTACAGCGCCCTAGCCAACCAATATTTCATAAAAAGGAATGGCTGTTGTTATAAGGCCCTGACGAGGGAACCACTAGGAGAGTTGGACCGGGGCCACTCGGTGATAGCCTCAAGCGGCAAATTTTTTTATTAGCTTAAACAACATATTTAGCCAACAGAATAGTCAAGACACTGTTCTCAGAATTGAGGGAGGCAAAAATAAATGTGAACAACTCTCTATTCCAGCCCATGCCTGTATCCATGGGTGTCCCACAAGGGTCCGCCTTATCTCCCAAACTTTTCAACCTATTCCTGGAACCACTTGCAAATGCACTAAACTCAATTAACATTCTCTTCCACATGTACGCAGATGACACGCAACTTTACTTGAAAATCTCCTCCCCCGACAATCTCACATCACTCAACTCTACCCTCATGAAAACTCAAAACTAGCTAATGGTGAACCACCTCCTACTCATCACTTCCAAAACAGAATTCTTGCTCATTTCTCCTCCGAATCATATCCCCAAGGTAGACCTCTGGATGAACCACCTCACTGCTTTCAACTGCCATCATCATTGATTCAACCAAATTGCTCAGAATCACCCTGGACAAACACTTAAATATGAAGAACCACATTAGTAAGGTTTGCAAGGCAGTAAATCACCAATGAGACTATTTAGGAATCTCAAATCTTTCCTCCCACAAACTGACTTTAAGCAGTTTGTTCAAGTGCTGGTTTTGCCGAGGCTAGACTATGGGGCAGTGCTACACTATGTGGCCTCCTAAAATATACCTTGGCCCCACTTAAAGCTGTATTGAATGTGGCGGCCAGACTGACCACTTGCACTAAAAGATCTGCACACATTTCCCCAGTCGGAAACTCTCTAAATTGGTTGCCTTTGAAGCAAGAATACAGCTAAAGATCGCCTACCTGACTCACAAAGCTCTCCATCTCAAAACCCACAAGTATCTATGCCAAAAGCTAGAACTATCTGAAGGTGGTAGACCCTCAAGAAGCGCTAACATCTCCCTTCTGAAACCACAGATATTTCAAATAAAGAGAACTTGTCAAAGAGCTTTCTCCGGCTATGCTGCACGGATCTGGAACTCTCTCCCTCGTGGAATTCGCAGTCTTACCTCCACGGTTGCCTTCAAAATTGAAGTAAAGCGATTCCTTATGTGCAAGTTCTTACCTTAATTGGATTACGATGTTTTGCTTGAAGATACTGGACTTACTCCCTCATCCATTGTACTTACTGTGATGATGTGTTGCACCGTTTGTAACTGTTTCCTTTGTTATGTATTGATGCCTGCCTAACCTTGACCATCCGTAATTGTGAAGCGCTCTGATATGCCTCGCGCTATATAACTTCATGAATATATAATGTCCTGCCGGCATGAGAGAATATGCAGTATGTTCCATTTCCACTTCAAGAGAGATTCCTGTTCTCCCAGCAGAACTGGGCAGCTGCAGATAATGTGTTCTACGGATTCTTCATACAGTCCACAAACCCTACATGTTAGTGCTTCTGAAGGCTTTTTCTCCCTTGAACTTAGGTTGATGTAAATGTTGATTAGCAGGGACTACAGCTGTGGTCCCCAATTGTGAAGTTCAATTACTTTTAGCCAGTTCTCCTGCATAGTCATGGATAGGATTTGATTTTCGCCAGAAGATTAAGGAGATATATAGTGACAAGCCATCCTTTGGTCTTCCATGTTTATGCTCTTTGAAAGATGGTTTACTGTATAAAACCAGCAATGGGCTGACTTATCACGCAAAATGTTCCTTATAGGGCGATGATTTCAAAATTGCTCATAAAAGCTATGAAGTCTGGGGATTGCTGTTTCTGGGTGAGACCCCAGATGTCCCAGGAACACAAGGAAATAGATGATTACTCAGAACATAGGGGCACATTTTCTTTGATTCATTCAGGGACCTATGGAACAAGCCTGATTTCAGCCACATCGACTTGTCCCTTGAGAGATCCTGTGTCTACCTTCTTTGATCACTATAAGTTGTGATGGTGCGTCCCAGGACTTTGTTTTAGACTGAGTAGGTCTCCTGCCCGGGCACTTCTGGTGCTATCTGATGTTTTGCAAGAACCGTAGGATAACCAATTTCCTTAAAGGGGATGATTTTAAGACCCCAGACATTAAATGACTCAGTTCTCAATAAAAGAAAATTGCATGAGGGCCACTGAGACAATGGTCACCAGTGTAGGTTCAGAGATTTGTGTACCCCTGGGGTCCAAGAACTTGATTGATACAATATTATATGACTCCAGGGAGATGAGCTCATGGATGGCTTTCAATAGCCTTAGGATGTTTCCCCTGTTTAGGATTTCTTTGTGATTGTCATTCCAGGATGAACAGCAATTTAGGACTGGAGGGTTGGAGGTCTGCTTGCTTAGTTTATCCTTGTCTTCTAGTACAGCACAAGGGATCCTGTACAGGGTGTGAGGCAGTGGAGGTTCCCTGGTTTTCATCCTCCGACAGGTCAAGTGGCAAGTGCTACGTGTTTTGGACTATTTAAGTTGGTGGATTCATGTCCCATCTGGGTCCTTGAGATTGTGACTTGGGTGTTTTCTCAGTTAGTCTAGATGCAAGGCACAGGGTGATGATGAGGCAGCCTGGGTTTGGCTCTAAACCTGGCTCCATTGGTGTCCAAGGCCACACCCTACCCGACTGGTGGCCCCTTGTCTTGGAGATTTAAATGCACAAGCTGGATTGGCTCATGAGTTGTCTTGTCTCTCTGGCAGTTGCGCGTGGATAAGGATGCAAGCAAGCCATCTCTGAGCCAGCAATTTGGTCCAGTTGTTGAACATTTGTTTAGTAGTTAGAGCTTCTTTTTTCTTTGTTGGACACATAGTTTCCTGTGCACTTTTTAATAAACAACAAAAGCAGGTTGTGTGTGGCTAAAGTAGAATTACTAGTGATTTTCTTCTGTTGTTTCTAGCAGCGCTTGCTTTATCTCTTGCTTAGAGTTCACAGAGGATGGGTTACATCTATGTCTAGCATGCCAGAGGTAGGCTGAGCCACGATGGTAGAAATATCTGCTGGGATGTTCAAATACTGTGTACCTGTTGCAGAGGGCTGGAGCCTGTTGACAAGTCATGCATGGTCAAAGGTTGAGTGTTGAGCACTTCGGAGGCTTGGGACATGTTGCTTTAACTGGTGCTGCCAGGCTGTTCGGGGAAGGAGATCCTGCATGATCAGTGCTGGATCTAATTGACAAGATGTGCACATCCGAAGATTGAGTGCTGAGAGCCTCAGAAGCTTGAAGCACGTTGCTTAAACCAAAGTTTGGCTTTGCCCTGAACTGGCTTTAACCCCATTAAAAACCATTAAAATGCTATTGAGAAAAACTGGAAATGATGACTAGTTGACAATAATAGAGGAGCAGCAGCAAACAGTCTGAGCAAGATTGGTGATAGAGCGTGCACTTAATATTAATTTATTTAAATTGTCAAGCTTGCTATCGATACCTACTGTTAAGACAGGTTGGGAGTTCAGAAGGTCGACATTGAAGATCCAACTTTTCAAAATGATATTGTGGGCAGAGACAGTGGACTGAATGGTCTGTAGAAATTGAGGCCAAATAGAAAAGGGGAAGCCAAACAGAGGCCTGGGACAGCATTGCCAGAGGGTCAAGGGTTATGGGGGTGCTTCTGGAATGAAATGCTACAGCTCCAAGCAAGATTTGTTGTATAATTCCATGCAGGTCTGGGATGAGAAGTACACGGTGCATCTGGTTTGGATGATTTCACTGGAGAAAGTACAGCATTGTTTCCAGCTGGGGCTCAAGTCCCATGGGGAGCTGGTGGACTGAAGGGATAGTCTGTACTTAACTCCGCAGTGAGATCCAGCCAAGAATGGGCTGCTGAATGTGTATGGGCACCTATTTGGGGGCCCTGGGCAGCTGGTTTGTCTTTACAGATGGGGTAGATATTATATGTTCACATTCTTGTGTGCTAATGGGAAGGTCTGCCTGGTGAGAGATGACTGGGAGTACCTATCATCTCTCACCAGGCAGGAGTACCTACAGGGGAAGTTATCCACATAGGGGGAATGCTGAGAGCCCATTGTAGAGCTTAAAACTGAAAAGGCCTGGTCTCAGCTGGTGCAAGGAGATCACTAATGAAGAATTAATCCTGTTCTTCTTTGGGGGTGTGTGTACTAACCGTAGTTGCGGTCTCTTGAAAAAATTAAGAAGGTTGGCTGTGTACGATGGCCTGCCTTTCCCTTAGGGCTGGTTGGGGCTTGGTCAGTGATAGAAGTCAGATAAGGAGGCTGGGAGCTAGACTCAGAATCAGGGGGCGTAGGCTTCCCTTTGAAATCCGGGTTTGCAAAGCAGTCCCTTGTTCTTCCTGCACTTCAGAGCCTTTGGTAGTATACTCCTCCCCCTACCAGACTTCATCTTTACTCAAATTGTGTGGCTTATTGTTCTGGAATTTCTTGAGCTTAGGCTCGACACTAGTGGGTGCTGTCACTAATTGCAATGCCAATTGCTAGAAAAAATTGCTCCACAAGGTCAGATGCACAGGCCCTTAACTTCTTTAGTTCACTGTTGGGTGATCACAAATGCATGTTTCAGGTGAATTTTAGCCTTTTCTCCTCTTCTCACCCCTGTGATGTATCCACCAACAATAGACAGGGGGTAGGAGGCATGAGCACACTGCAGTGGGGGTGTTGATGGTGATTAACTGGTGAAGTTAAATGCTGAAGAGTGGATGAGACTATAGGCTCACTCCTGGTGACATCTTGTTGCTCACTTCAAGACTTTTGCATCTGATGGTTGAGTGGTCAAGCAGCCAGAGGTATCTGCTAGAGAAGGTAGCAATTGCTAGAGGCAAATATTGTTAGAGGGAGCCTGGAGAGCAAAAGCCGGAAGTAGCAGCTAGCACAGAGAGGCAGACTGCCGCGGGGTGGGAGCTCACCTAGTCTGCAAGCCGATCCTAGCTGGCCCACTTCCACAATCTTGGGGCTCAACCTAATGCAACGGGACTTATGCCTGCTGTACCCGCTTGTTGCTTGGTGTAGTTTGCTTTGCTGGATTCACCTCACTGCACCTTACAATTACTTCTGCTTACACTGATGAAAATGTGCTTTGGCTTGACTGACTCTCCATCTCACAGCCTTTGATTCTGAGGCTCAAGGAGTGGAGGTGGCTGAATGGAACTGGATGGCAGTGGAGGGGCCACCACCGTAACCATGACTGGCTACCACTAGTTCCTGCTCTCTGCTTCCTTCAGCCGGTCACCAATCACTAGGCACCTCAGAGATGATGGTGACAATAGAGGGTGCAAGAGCTAGGTTATGAGGGATTAGAAACCATTGGAACTGTTAGGAAGTCACCGCTCACCATCAACTACTGGTCACTACATCCTTGCATCCTCCTCCTCCTACCATTTCTGTGTCTGTGTATCCTGGGAAACATGCTTTAGTTTCAAGCAGTTAATACAATACCAGTGAATGTTTGCATTGTCCAGCAATCCGTCCATCAATTTTTTCTTTTGCAAATGTCACCGTAAGAGGGAAGGGTATGCACAGACGTGGGTCCCGTGCTCACTACATCACTGGATACAAGCTAGCCTGTCTGATGAAGGGTGATGTCCTGAAACCATTCCCAGGATGCTTGTTTTTGATCCAGTGAGCAACTGGCTTGGCAGTTCAAGCTGGACTGTTCCCATAAGGAACAGGGTCAAGACTGCTCACATATGGCTGGGTTCAAACTGGGGTGGTGTGGTGAGCAAAAGAATGATGGATTAAACCCAGATCCTTGTGACTTGGGATGAATGTGTGCATTGTCCAGCATTCAGTCCATCAATTGTTTCTTTTGCATATTCAAGATATGGGCATAAAGTTCCGCCCACTTTCAGCCCATATTTTTAATTGATCCCTGTCCTTTGTAAAAGGTGGATTTTCATTGGTCAATTGGCGTAGTAGTCCCTCCTTAGTACCGCCTTGTCTCTTCTTGTAACTTCCCATGAGGATACCCCTTGTTACATGTGCTGTTACTCCCTAGGTTTTAATTACGGCCCAAAGGCACTATTTTCTTAAAAGGCTTCAGCAAGACATAAACTTGGTCCTTAGCTAGACTGCCAGTGGTTACTTTGCTCACTTGAACATCTCACATTTATATTAGGTGTCTATAAATTCCCCTTCTTCAGCTCTACACAGAGTACAACCTAATCTGAAATTAATATAATAATTATTTTGTCACAAAGCTACTAATTGCATATATATGGGCATAGCTATTTGAATATACTTGTAGTGCTGTCTTGCATGCAATGCATTATGGGTAGGGTGGATTTACCATATCTTTTGCAGGGTGCAGTACCATATGTGAGCAAAAGAGGTATGCAGTGCTGGTGCCTTGCTCACTGGGGGTCTCTAGGAGCAGCTTGTGCTACTGCACCATGACATGCAGTGCGAATGTATGATGTTACAACGCATACATTCACCACGCATACCATCACAACACAAATTTAACAACGCAGGATCCATTAGAACGCATGCCATTACAACGCATGCCATTACAACGCAGATGCTATTATAACGCATGCCATTACAACGTAAGTATAGGTAAGAATATAATTTAAGTAATAATATTTCAAATTTATTTTGATTACAATTTTTTTTAATAATGTATTTAAATTAATTGTAATTTTTATTTAATAAAATATAATTTACTATTCTAAATCCAGGGAGTGTAATAGTAGGGTAAGTGTTGGATAGTGTAGGGGTAAAAATTACTATTCTAACTCCAGGGGGGGTGTAATAGTAGCGTAAGTGCTGGATAGTGTGGGGGTAAAAATTACTACTCTAACTCCAGGAAGGTGTAATAGTAGTGTAAGTGCTGGATAGTGCAGGGGTAAAAAGTACTATTCTAACTCCAGGGGGGTGTAATTGTAGTGTAAGTGCTGGATAGTGTAGGGGTAAAAATTACTATTCTAACTCCAGGGGGGTGTAATAGTAGGGTACGTACTGGATAGTTTAGGGGTAAAAATTACTATTCTAACTCCAGGGGTGGGGTAATAGTAGGGTAAGTGTTGGATAGTGTATGGGTAAAAATTGCTATTCTAACTCCAGGAGGGTGTAATAGTAGTGTAAGTGCTGGATAGTGTAGGGGTAAACATTACTATCTAACTCCAGGGGGTGTAATAGTAGGGTAAGTGTTGGATAGAGAACACGAAGTTTGGATAAAATAAAATTAAAATATTCAAAATTATTATAATAAATTAAATTATAATTATTTTAAGAAAATAATTAAAAAATTGTAAATAAATGTAAATAATTTTTTTTAATACAATTATATACTTACCTATACTTACGTAGTAATGGCATGCGTTGTAATAGCATCTGTGTTGTAATGGCATGCGTTGTAATGGATCCTGCATTGGAAGAGTTGTGTTGTGATGGTAGTGCGTTGTAAAAGTTGCGTTGTTATGGTTGTTTCCCTGCAGTGCGGGTGCCTTGCTCACTAGGGACCTCTAGGACCAGCTTGCGGTCCTGCAACTAAACATTCCGTTTTGGGGCATTGCTCATTAGCGACCTCTAGGAGCTGCTTGCGATACTGCACCTAGACATGCAGTGCTAGTGCCTTGCTCACTAGGGACCTCTAGGGGAAGCTTACCGTACTGCACCGAGACATGCACTGCGGGTGCCTTGCTCACTAGGGACCTCTAGGAGCAGTTGCTGTACTGCACTGAGATATACTATGCTGGAGCCTTGTTCACTAGAGATCTTTTGGAGCAGCTTGCAGTACTGCACTGAGACATACAATCCTGGTTGCTGGCTCACTACACAAGCATTGGCAATGCAGTCGGTGTTGCATTACTGAAAGTATGAGCAATTGGCTTTGCATTAATATTTGCAACGCTAATACCTCAAACTATCAGTAATCACGTGGCAAATGCAGGAATCGCCAGTACCCCAGCCCCCCCCCCTGCTTTTACATTTAGCCACAGACAGCAAAGGCAGGACCGCCATGGGCGGCAAAAGGTTTAGCTGCATCACTGGCCAAGCCAGGTCCTACCTGGATCAGAAACTAAACATCCTGGAACCACTTTCAAGGTACCACCCCTCATCAGCTAGGCTAGAGTGAATCCAGTTTCGTAGTTAGCACAGGACCATCCATCATCTTTTTGTGTTGCTATAATTGTCCCCAGTGGGAATAATATGCCCATATGTGGATCCTGTGCTTACCGTGCCATTGGATTCAAGCTAGCTTGGTTGTTGAAGAGTTATACCCAGCAACTGGTCCCCGGATACTTGTATCCGTTCCAGAGAGTACCTGACCTGGCAGTTCGGGCTGGACTCATCTCATGGGGAGCAGGGTCTAGACTGATTTGTATGTGACTGGTTCCAAACTGGAATGGCATGGCGAGCAAACACATAATGGATTTAGGCCAAGATCTCTGCACTGAGGGGGAATTTTCCTGTATATGCTTCCCATGTCATTGAAAACTGAGCCACTGTTATGTCGATATAGTCTGTAATGCCTGCACTGGGCAATATAGTTGGTACCACTGTCTCGTAAGCTACTGAAATATCCGGATGCACTGCAATCAGCATGGCTGGAGCGTATAGATATTTATGTCCTTCACGGGCACACAGGGCCTTCCCTCCTTAAGTGTGCATGCAACCGTATCTATCTCTTTGTTGTTTCCCTGTGTTTTATGTTGCAATATCATAGCAGTCAACGGGGTCAGATGTGCGCTTTCTGGCTCCATCGCCAGGTGCGGCAGTTAACGCTGGGGGAAGTACCAATTATGCACTAATTGAGCCTGTAGATAGAGATAATATAGTTGAAGATCCAGGGCTTCAAAGCCTCACCTTTCAAATGGTAACGCCAGTGTTTCCCAGCTGCATCTCAGTTTTTTGGCCGCCCAAACCAATCCCAGCAGGCATGACAGCATAGCTTGAAAGATGGCTATATTAGGTGGTAAGGGGACTATCACAAACAAATACAGTAATTTGGGGAGAATTGTCATTTTGGTAACATATATCTGGTCAGCGAGGGATAAAGAGAGGCGGGCCTATCTGGCAAACTAGTCATCTAGGTTTGCGATCATTTGCCAGTAGCTCATGCTAATCACAGTTTCAGAGTCTCTGTGCAGATAGACTCCCAAATATCCGACAGGTTCACACGAACAGACCAGCAAAAACTCCAGCAGCATCTCCTTCGCGCCCTCAGTTTGAGGAAACACTGTAGAATTACTCTATTTAATACTGATCCTGTGTATGATAGAAGAGGACATACTCCCTCAACAGGGAATCCAAATGTTGTGCGCTTTCCCTCACATACAATAGCATATCATCTGTATATAGCGAAATAGAGAGTGGGCGGCGACTGAAGGCCATAGCTGGGGCAGTACAAAAGGGGGTGGTAATGGACGGAGCATGTGAACCAATCAAACACTCACACTCAGTCAAAAGATCTGGGTTTAGTCTATCACCGTTCTTTAGCCCACTCTGCCACCTCAGTTCAGACATGG
This sequence comes from Lissotriton vulgaris, assembly GCF_964263255.1. NCBI lineage: Eukaryota > Metazoa > Chordata > Amphibia > Caudata > Salamandridae > Lissotriton > Lissotriton vulgaris. The sequence continues at coordinate 64,596 of NW_028242075.1, read as the reverse complement.
CTATATGCAAATCAGTCTGACCCTGTGCCTCATGGGAACAGTACAACCCGAACTGCCAAGCCATGCCTTCCCTGGACCAGAAACTAGCTTCCGAGGACCGGTTTCTGGCATTCCAGCTGTCTTCAGCCCGGCTTGCTTGAATCCAGGGGCAAAGTGAGCAAGGGACTCACGTCTGAGCATACCCTGCCACACTTATGGCGGCCAAAAGAAGTACAAAAGGAGGTGGTAATGGACGGAGCATCTGAACCAATCAAACACTCACACCCAGTCAAAAGATCTGGGTTTAATCCATCACCCTTCTTTAGCCTACTCTGCCACCCCAGTTCAGACATGGCTATATGCAAATCAGTATGACCCTGTGCCTCATGGGAACAGTCCAGCCTGAACTGCCAAGCCATGCCTTCCCTGGACCGGAAACAAGCTTCCGAGGACCGGTTTCTGGCATTCCAGCTGTCTTCAGCCCGGCTTGCTTGAATCCAGTGGCAAAGTGAGCAAGGGACTGACGTCTGAGCATACCCTGCCACACTTATGGTGGTCAAAAGCAGAACAAAAGGGGGTGGTAATGGACGGAGCATCTGAACCAATCAAGCACTCATACCCAGTCAAAAGATCTGTGTTTAATCCATCACCGTTCTTTAGCCCACTCTACCACCCCAGTTCAGACATGGCTATATGCAATTCAGTCTGACCCTGTGCCTCATGGGAACAGTCCAGCCCGAACTCCCAAGCCATGCCTTCCCTGGACCTGGGGCAGCATGACCCTGCCATATCTTGCAGCCAAGGACTACGGAGCCTGAGAACTGCATTCGGGACAGGGGGCATCCCTGCAGATAGCTATAGGATCAGAAACAACCTCATTTACGTGCAGCCTGGTGGCTGGCGCAGTATTTTAGAGGCGTACCCATTTCAAGAAAAACAGTGGCATCCCCATGCGTTGCAGCACTGTAAAACATATAGGGCCAGATGTGGGTGGCAAATACCGGTCGGTAAATCCGAAATTCGGTAAATTTTGGCTTTACCGACCGGTATTTAGCCCTGTGCGATGTATGTATTACCGAATGCCATCGGTAATAACCAATCGATAATTCCAAGGGAAAGGGTTAACAATTCCTTATTTACTGATCAGTGAACACCGAAACAAACAATACTGAATCAGTGAATAATGAATCGGTAGAAAATCGGAAATGCGATGTAGCAAAATACAGTGATACTGAATTTGACTAAAATCGGTATTAACTATTCGTTATTTACCACTTATTCTTCCACAGAAAGATCGCCGACATACACAACAGCTTCGGCGCACAGACCACGCACCCAACCACAGAACCGATGCCCCCTACTACCACCCTTTGCGCCTGGACCCCGGTCAGCACCGAAGACACCATCCACACGATGAACACCATCCACTCCGGATCACCAACCGACCCATGCCCCCACCCCGTCTTCAACAAGGCCGACTCCGTCATCGCACCCCAACTCCGGGACATCATCAACTGCTCCTTCAACACCCCCACCTTCCCGGAGAGCTGGAAGCATGCTGAACTCCGCGCCCTCCTGAAGAAACCATCAGCGGACCCCACCGACCTCAAAAACTACCGCCCCATCTCGCTCCTCCCTTTTCCTGCCAAAGTCATCAAGAAGACCGTCAACAGACAGCTTGCCGCCTTCCTTGAGACGAACGGATCCCTCGACCACTCGCAGTCTGGTTTCCGAGCCAACCACAGCACCGAGACCGCCCTCATCTCAGGCACTTACGACAACCGAGCCCTGCTCGACAATGGGGAAACTGTGGCCCTCATCCTCCTGGACCTCTCCGCAGCGTTCAATACTGTCTGCCACCACACCCTAGTGCAGCGCCTCAGCAACATCGGATTCCAAGAGAAGGCACTGGAGTGGATCATCTCGTGCCTCGTCGGAAGAACCCAGAGAGTCCGCCTCCCCCCATTCAGATCCGAGGCCACCAAAGTCATCTGCGGTGTACCACAAGGATCATCACTTATCCCCACCCTCTTCAACATCTACATGAGCCCCCTCGCGGCCATCACACACCAACACAACCTCAACCTCATCTCCAACGCCAACGACACCCAGCTGATCCTCTCCCTCACCAACGACCCCGCCACCGCCAGAACCAACCTAAATGAAGGGATGAAAGACGTAGCCGAGTGGATGATGAGCAGCCGCCTGAAACTGAATTCAGACAAGACGGAAGTCCTCATCCTTGGATCATCACCCTCTGCCTGGGACGACTCCTGGTGGCCCCCTGCCCTGGGCAGCGCACCCAAACCAACAGACCACGCACGCAAACTGGGCTTCATCCTGGACTCCTCCCTCTCGATGACCAGACAAGTCAACGCCGTCTCATTATCATGTTTCAACATCCTACGCATGCTCCAAAAGATCTTCCGATGGATCCCCACTGAAACCAGGAAGACGGCCACCCAGGCACTCGTCACCAGCTGACTGGACTACGGAAACACCCTCTACACTGGAACCACAGCCAAACTACAGAAAAGACTCCAATGCATCCAGAACGCCTCCGCACGGAAACGTACATATAAAAGCACGCCCAAATCCACCTATCAGAGTCGCTCTATTTTTGCAACCTGACCCGTTGGCAGAACCCCGGATGCAGCTGGCTCCCTTTGGCGCTCTCGGTAAGCTACCTTAGATCCTAGTTAGGACAGTCAAATTATTCCCTTGTTTTGGCACCGAGTATATTAAAGCGCTCCTCTTTATCCAACAGGAACTATATGCACTTAGAAGGAATTACGTGCGTTTATACTTAATTGCAACCTCACTCGGAAGCGGCTGTTCTCCTCGTCGCTTACGGTAAGCGTGTGAAGTATGTAGTTAGTAATAACGTTAGCCCCCGTAGGGTTCAGCCCACGACACTGACTTGTTCCATCCTCCACCCCACAGGACCCGTTTGTTCGTTACAGTGCTTACGTACGCTTTGGAATTTTATCCCGCTTTGCAGTAAGTCGGCCCTACATCCGGCTTGTTTACCCATGCATTTTTGACGATCGTGACGTTATAACGTCCTGAAAGGTATGTCATAGCCATCTCTTTCTGTGCAGCATTATCTCTAATATCAGGTACAAACCAGATTCCTATATTAAATCAAGGGCAATTGTTTTTCTGTTAGGAGTCTCCCCGCCACCTATGATACTGCTTTAGAGTTATCGTCACGTGCAGCTGCTACAAGTAATGGTTGTCTCTACCCATAAGCGACTTTAACTTTTCTACTGGGTAAGCCTTGCATATGTTATACTCCGATATTTATCACAGTGTGCTTAATCCAATTACACATCGTGTATTTTTCTTCTCCCCTTTGATAGGTAGCCAATACCGCATTCTAATTAACTATCTCATCTTCCAACTTAAAGACCGGAATCATCTTTGTGGGACTTATAAACTCTATTCCTAGGGTAAGAACGGGGGAATAAAAATAAAAATCCTTTCTCATCTTAGACCACCTTTAATATTAAAATGCGGATAAATGTGACCATACTATTTTACTTTAGGATCTCTTGACCCTGTTTTCAATCATTGGACAAATAAAGAAGAGACGCACAATATGTCCCCACATTTTGCCCTCGCATAGGTAAGAACATATCAATTTTGAGTATGGCTATCAGGCCACCATTCCAAAAATAAGATTGCACAACTGCCTTGTTTAAGTAAAATAGCAACCCACTTAGTTTAGGTAGACTAGTCCAATGACCGATATTAAAAAAAATAATAAATACCCCTTTCCTTTTTAACGCAGTAACTTTTTATTACTTATCTTCTTTGCTTTCCTTTATCTTTTCTTTCACCTTTATTTCATGTACTGCTTTAGTAAATATTATCATATTGGTTGTACAAAGAGTTCAGGAACAGACATTTGCGTATATCTCTGTGAATATGCCTTTATCAACTCTTGTTCTATACCTATATATAGATAGAGACAGAATATGTTTTCAGATCTTCGAAAAAACCTGTAGTGAATTAATGCTGAAATAGTAGTAGATAAATCCTTGTCAAGTGTAATATTTAATATAGAGGATATCTAACAAGCACATCCCTCCCTCTTTGACAACCTGTCCTAAATGAAATTAAGTGAGTGTTGTCCTGTATCAATAGGAATACAACACTTCGGATGCGTGGAACGGTGGCAAGGGATTGGCTGGTCGATCGTAGCTGGCGGGTGGGAGTGTAGAAGGTCAGGCGGTCGTTGAGAAACATGGGGCCCAGGTCGTGGAGGGCCTTGTGTGCATGGGTGAGGAGTTGATATGTGATTCTCTTGCTGACAGGGAGCCAGTGCAGGTCTTTCAGGTGTCCGGAGATGTGGCTGTGTCGGGGGATGTCCAGGATGAGTCGTGCGGAGGCGTTCTGGATGCGTTGGAGTCTTTTCTGTAGTTTGGCATGTGCAATGCTACATAACCTTGCCACAAAAAAAGGAACAGCAGTGGAACTAACTGACTCTGAGACCAAGGGCAAGGACAATCTCCAGCCAGAGCCCTGCGCAGGTGGTGTGGCAGCAGAACCGGATGGGAGACACAGACGGGCTGAGATAACATGCAACTATTTCTGAGTGAGTAAGGAGACAGAGACAGTTACTGTATTTGTGGTATGGTGTTTAATAAGCACACCACCAAGATCAAAACCAGTGTCCATACAGACATCGGTTACGTCACCCATCAAACGAGGCCCAAATCCTAGTTGCATCTTTTTCCTGCGCCCACGCGTTGCATTGCCACGTTCCTTGGCCTGACTGTCTGTACTGCCTGTATGTTCTTGGGCAGCACTGTGGCGTTCGCTGCGCCTCCGGCTCTCGGTGGGAGAGGGCATAATGCTACTATGGCTAGTAGCCTCCTCACTGTCCGCCCCCTTCCTTAGTGGCCACCTTCTCAGTCTGCCGCAGTTCCAATGCAGAGGTCATTGTCACCATCCCCCTAGCGACATCCCAACTACAATGTGCCATCTCCTCCTGCATGGCTATTAAAAGTACTTTCTCTCACCCGGCAGTCCTGACATGTTTCGCTCGACCTTCGAGCTTTTTCAAAGGTGCGCCGTGAGTCCTTGTCCTTTCAGCTGATGGAAACCATGCTCTCATACTTTTTCTGTTTTGACACGCCCCCAATGGCTGCTGAGACTCCTGGTCTTTGTAGTCTGTAATGGTTCCAAGGCTGAAAGGAAATGTTTACAGTTTAAATTTTTACAAAAAGAGTCCGTTGTGCCACTGAGAGCCCATTTTCAAAGCTCCCTGTGGTCCATTACCAAAGTCAGTCTTTGGCGTTCACCGCACTGCCCTTGACATTTCTGTAACTCCACCTGCGGTTCCCTTCGGGCAGGCATGGCGCTCTTTGCTGGAGGTGCGTCGCTTTACTGCAGAACCACGCCGTTACATAATCCCCAACATCTTCCACAAAGAAAGAAAGTAAGCCGCACACCAACAGCGGAGCCTTTGTGTTTTTATTAAAAGTACTTTCTCTTACCCGGCAGTCCTGACATGTTTCGCTCGACCTTCGAGCTTTTTGGTACACAGACAAAATATAGATTTTTAAATATCGATATACAAAAATATCGAAGTTTAAATATCGATGGGACAAAATATCGAAGGTAAGTAATATCGACAGTCTTAATATCGATATTAGTATGATAACAGTAATATCGAAGTTTTAAATATCGATGTCAATAATATCGAAATAAATAACTTCGATGTTACTAATATCAATTTTTAAATAAATTTAGTGTATATTATATTGTATTTATTATGTTTTATTATTTATTTGTAATGTAATTTAATTAAATATTCTCTTTTACTACTGTAGCGGGTTGTGGGTTTATAGGGGAATAGGGTGGGAACTAATTTAATTATGTTAAAATAATTATTAATTATTGTTAATTAATAATTAATTGGCAATTAAATAATATTAATTAATTTTGGGTAAAGGAGTATTTTTAGGGTTCAGGGTCAGTTTTCAGTTTTTGGGTAAAGGGGTATTTTTAGGGTTCAGGGTCAGTTTTCAGTTTTTGGGTAAAGGGGTATTTTTAGGGTTCAGGGTCAGTTTTCAGTTCATGGGTAAAGGGGTATTTTTAGGGTTCAGGGTCAGTTTTCAGTTTTTGGGCAAAGGGGTATTTTTAGGGTTCAGGGTCAGTTTTCAGTTTTTGGGTAAAGGGGTATTTTTAGGGATAAGGGTCAGTTTTCAGTTCATGGGTAAAGGGGTATTTTTAGGGTTCAGGGTCAGTTTTCAGTTTTTGGGTAAAGGGGTATTTTTAGGGTTCAGGGTCAGTTTTCAGTTTTTGGGTAAAGGGGTATTTTTAGGGTTCAGGGTCAGTTTTGGGTTTTTGGGGTACAGGGATATTTTTAGGGTTCAGGGTCATTTTTGGGTTTTTGGGGTACAGGCGTACAGGGTTAAAACAAAAAAATATTACATTAAATCAAATAAATAACGTTAAAAAAAATTACATTAAATTATTAAGTGTTTTATTTATTTGTAATGTATATGTATTAGTTTTAATTTTGTTTTAATATTTTTATTTAATATTTGTAAAATTATATGTATTTTAACATTATTTTTACATTATTATTAATACATTTAAAAAAACGATATTTTTGATTCCGATATTTTTGTACAACGATATATTTTTTTCGATATTTTTGTACTTACCTTTATGAAGATAGGATTCCGATATTTTTGATGTCGATATTTTTGCTCCGATATTTTTGTATTTCGATATTCTGTCTGTCGATATTATGTCAGACATTCGAGCTTTTTCAAAGGTGCGCCGTGAGTCCTTGTCCTTTCAGCTGATGGAAACCATGCTCTCATACTTTTTCCGTTTTGACACGACCCCAATGGCTGCTGAGACCCCTGGTCTTTGTAGTCTGTAATGGTTCCCAGGCTGAAAGGAAATGTTTATAAGTTTCAATTTTTACACAAAGAGTCCGTTGTGCCACTGAGAGCCCATTTTCAAAGCTCCCTGTGGTCCATTACCAAAGTCGGTCTTTGGCGTTAACCGCACTGCCCTTGACATTTCTGTAACTCCACCTGCGGTTCCCTTCGGGCAGGCATGGTGCTCTTTGCTGGAGGTGCGTCGCTTTACGGCAGAACCACGCCGTTACATATTCCCCAACATCTTCCACAAAGAAAGAAAGTAAGCCGCACACCAACAGCGAAGCCTTTGTGTTTTTATTAAAAGTACTTTCTCTCACCCGGCAGTCCTGACATGTTTCGCTCGACCTTCGAGCTTTTTCAAAGGTGCGCCGTGAGTCCTTGTCCTTTCAGCTGATGGAAACAATGCTCTCATACTTTTTCCGTTTTAACACGCCCCCAATGGCTGCTGAGACTCCTGGTCTTTGTAGTCTGTAATGGTTCCCAGGCTGAAAGGAAATGTTTACAGTTTCAATTTTTACACAAAGAGTCCGTTGTGCCACTGAGAGCCTATTTTCAAAGCTCCCTGTGGTCCATTACCAAAGTCGGTCTTTGGCGTTCACCGCACTGCCCTTGACATTTCTGTAACTCCACCTGCGGTTCCCTTTGGGCAGGCATGGCGCTCTTTGATGGAGGTGCGTCGCTTTACGGCAGAACCACGCCGTTACATATTCCCCAACATCTTCAACAAAGAAAGAAAGTAAGCCGCACACCAACAACGGAGCCTTTGTGTTTTAATTAAAAGTACTTTCTCTCACCCGGCAGTCCTGACATGTTTCGCTCGGCCTTCGAGCTTTTTCAATGGTGCGCCGTGAGTCCTTGTCCTTTCAGCTGATGGAAACCATGCTCTCATACTTTTTCCGTTTTACACGCCCCCAATGGCTGCTGAGACTCCTGGTCTTTGTAGTCTGTAATGGTTCCCAGGCTGAAAGGAAATGTTTACAGTTTCAATTTTTACACAAAGAGTCCGTTGTGCCACTGAGAGCCCATTTTCAAAGCTCCCTGTGGTCCATTACCAAAGTCGGTCTTTGGCGTTCACCGCACTGCCCTTGACATTTCTGTAACTCTACCTGCGGTTCCCTTCGGCAGGCATGGCGCTCTTTGCTGGAGGTGCGTCGCTTTATGGCAGAACCACGCTGTTACATATTCCCCAACATCTTCCACAAAGAAAGAAAGTAAGCCGCACACCAACAGCGGAGCCTTTGTGTTTTTATTAAAAGTACTTTCTCTCACCCGGCAGTCCTGACATGTTTCACTCGACCTTCGAGCTTTTTCAAAGGAGCGCCGTGAGTCCTTGTCCTTTCAGCTGATGGAAACCATGCTCTCCTACTTTTTCCGTTTTGACACGCCCCCAATGGCTGCTGAGACTCCTGGTCTTTGTAGTCTGTAATGGTTCCCAGGCTGAAAGGAAATGTTTACAGTTTCAATTTTTACACAAAGAGTCCATTGTGCCACTGCCAAATATATATATATTACCCACTGGCGGTCAGCAGTCGTTTATAGGTCCTTTATAATTAGGACCTATTTTCCATAGAAAATCCGCAACATTCTATTTCCAATAATCTTCGCGAAATTTCAAAACTTATGGCCTCAGCAACGTCGGAATCCAGGAAAAGGCACTGGAATTGAACATCTCCTTCCTCGACGGAAGAACACAGAGAGTCCGCCTACCACTGTACAAGTCAGAGGCCACCGAAGTCATCTGCGGCGTCCCTCAAGGATCCTCGCTGAGCCCCACCCTCTTCAACGTCTACATGAGCCCCCTCGCGGCCATCGCACGCCACCACAACCTCAACATAATCTCCTACGCCGACGACACCCAGCTGATCCTCTCCCTGACCAACGACCCCGCCGCCGCCAGAGCCAATCTGCACGAAGGGATGAAAGATGTTGCCGAGTGGATGGCGACCAGCCGCCTGAAACTGAACTCAGAGAAGACGGAGGTCCTCATCCTGGGCTCCTCGCCCTCCGCCTGGGATGACTCCTGGTGGCCCCCCTCCCTGGGCACCGCACCCAAACCGATGGACCACGCACGCAACCTGGGCTTCATCCTGGACTCCTCCCTCTCCATGACCAGGCAAGTCAACGCCGTCTCCTCGTCATGCTTCAACATCCTACGCATGCTACGGAAGATCTTCTGGTGGATCCCCACCGAGACCAGGAAGATCGTCACCCAGGCCCTCGTCCCCAGCCGACTGGACTACGGCAACGCCCTCTACGCCGGTACCACCGCCAAGCTCCGGAAGAGACTCCAGCGGATCCAGAACGCCTCAGCCAGACTCATCCTCGACATCCCACGAAACAGCCACATCTCCGGACATCTGAGAAACCTGCACTGGCTCCCCGTCAACAAAAGAATCACCTTCCGCCTCCTCACCCACGCACACAAAGCCCTACACGATCAAGGCCCGAGCTACCTCAACAACCGAATCAACTTCTACGCTCCCAAACGCCACCTCCGATCAGCCGGCCACGCCCTCGCCGCCGTCCCCCACATCCAAAGAGCGACAACAGGAGGAAGGTCCTTCTCCTACCTGGCCGCCAAGACCTGGAACTCCCTCCCGACCGACCTACGCCTGACCCAAGACCACCTCTCCTTCAGGAAGAAGCTCAAGACCTGGCTGTTCGAGCAGTAACGGCACCCCCCCTCCCCAAGCGCCTTGAGACCCTACGGGTAGGTAGTGCGCTCTATAAATGTCTGTGATTGATTGATTGATTGATTGACTTCTCCGGTCCGTTCCTATCCTGAAAGTTTCACGGTGATTCATCAAGCGGGGGCCGAGAAAAAAGGGGGGTCCCAAAACGTAATTTCCCCATGCAATTTCAGATAGGAAACTTTAGCTGCAGCTACAGCCCGAACTGCTGAACGGAATTACACCAAATGTGGCAAAGAGGAAGCCCTTGGTTCAGAAAGGTGCCTTTTTGTTAAATGGTGCAAATCCATTCAGTGGTTGCTGAGAGAATCAAAAGTAAACTCATATATATATCTATTGCGGCGCAGGATCCGCACACCCTCCCAATCACGAGCTGTATGCTAATTGGCTGTCAACACTCCAAATCAGGAAGTGTTGGCAGCCACCTTGTGCATTGGTAGAACCGAGGCACAAGAAAGCAGAGAAAAAAACATGTAACTCAAAGAGGGGGCAGGGTAGAAACTCCCTGACCCCCTAGGCCTGCTTAGGGGGACCCCCCAAAACATTTTTTTGTTTTAAAATCGGCAAAATCCAGCAGGGTGCGCGGATCCTGCCGGAGAAAAAATTGGCTCCCGCGCTTCGTTGCTAATTTGCCCCCAGGGGGCCAAGACCCAAAATGCTCCAAAAAAAGTGTGGGGGGCCCAATCCCTCCCACACTGCCCCGGGGTCCACCACCCCTGGTGCAAAGCATGAATAATTACTGGGGGCACACAGCCCCCCCGAAGCCCCGGGGAAAGCCACCCCCAGGGCTTCTTAGTGTAATGTAGGTGGGCCTCTAAGGCCCCCAAGCCCCGGGGACTGCCACCCCCAGGCCTCAACTTCAATGTGATTGCTGGAGGGCACACTGCCCCACTGCAGCCCCGGGGACCGCCAGCCCCGGGGCTGTTTAAAAAAAATCGACAAGAGGAGAGTGCGTGAGAGAGGAGCTTCAGTTTTAAAACGGCAATATTGTGCATGAAATAAGCGAGTGGGCTTTTCGGCACGAACAAGACATTTAAAGAATCAGTCTGTCAGCAGCAGAAATGAGGGAACGTGAAATGGCGGCAGATGAGCTGTTTGGTAATCGGCCAAGCACCTCGAGTAACAATGTATCGGCTGCCAATATACGAAACGATAAAGACTCTGATGTTAAAGCTTTGTTTAAAGACCTTGAACAAATGCGGAAATTGGAAATAGCGGAGTGGTGGGAGCAAAGATCACTCTCCAAATATGCTGAGGTGGGAAGTGTGCTGAGGGGGTTGCGTATACTCTTAGCACCCAGTTTTGATAAGCCTAACCCAGAAATGTTGCGTGAATGGGGAGAAAGCAACCTGGCAGCCTCTATGAACCTTGTTAACATTCTTATCAAATATGCATATGTCGACTGGATAGAGATTTTAAAAGAGATCAATAAAATCAATAGGAAATTGGGAAAAATGGAAGTAACTGATCAAATCAACAAATTAAAAGAGGCGATGCAGGAACGAGTGAAGAAGCATGAGGAAAAAAATCAAAATTAGAAAAGCCAGTAAATTTGCTAGAGATTTGGAGGATTACGAGAACGGCCAAATCTTTCCTTTCACTCGCAAATTTGATTCAATTAAATGAAAACTGTACAATGAAATGATCAAAGATAAAGGAGTAAGAAAAGCTGTGCATGTAAATGAAGACACTTCAAGCTTGGATACAATATCACTAACAAGTGAGTCAAGCGGGGAGTCAGCGCCTATTGCTGCAAGAAATACCAAACTCAATCTGGAATAAGAACTGGATTTTTTAGTCGAGGCAAGATTACAGACACTTCGGCCACGGCAGATAAGAACAGAAAAAAGAAGACGGGAACAGCGTAAAAGATACAATCAAAAATACAAAAAAGAAAATGCACTGGCAATAGAAGAAACGATGATAAAGGATAATACCGTGGTCAACTTATCAGCAATAACTCTCACAAAGGCGGAAGAGCAATTACTCGCCTTAGGTCTCAACTATTGTCCAGGGGACAGTTTCAATTATGCAGGCACGAGAATTGACGTGTACTGTTACATCAGGAAATTGAAGCTGAAAAAATGATTTGCCTTTAAAGCAAATAAAGATAATGAGGATATAAATGCGGCACAAGATGAGAACATTGAGCCTGCATTAGCGGCATCAGACATGCCGAATTTACTTCTAATCCATGACCTTAATGATCAAGAAAAAACTGATGTCAACATAGCAACTCAAGAGAGACTGCGAACAATAAATCATCTACAAAAAATGTGCTGGGATCAGCCCTTTTAAGCCCAAATCCTGCTTTGTGCCACTCATGCCAAAAGACAGTATAGATGTTTTTCATAATATATCTAATGATCTGAAAAAATTCAATCATACTGTGCGTAAAAATAGAAGAGAGAGAGATCTATTTTTCAAAAATCGTGCGTATATTGAGTTGGTAAACAAACTTGAAAAAAATCAAGATGCGGTTGTCAAAAAATCGGATAAGAGGGGCAATCTGGTTCTATGGCCTAGAAAAGATTATGTCATAGAGGCACACAGACAGCTCAATGAAGTGAGCTGTTATAAGAAATCCAGTACAAAAGAGTATGACAAAGCCAAATTAACACTGCAAAAACATCTTGCATCATGGAAAAGACAGGGCCCTATCTCTACAGGAGAATATAAGTTTATGTACAATGAGTTTCCGGTACTGCCGTTCTACATTTGATTCCCAAGTTACATAAAAATGTTTTCCCAGTACCTGGGAGGTTGATTATTTCTGCTATTAATAGTCTGGGGTAACATGTCGGCCAATATATAGACTTTTTTTAAAGAACTTGGTAAGGGTGTTGCCAAGTTATGTTAAGGATACTGGTGACTTCCTCCAAAAGATTGAAAAGCTTAAGTGGTCAGATGATCTATATCTTATCTCTCTCGATATAGAATCTCTAAATATGAGTATAGATCATGAACAAGGCATGATATTGGTTAAACATTTTTTGGAATCCAGATCCAGGTTATCATCAAACTTATAAATTGGTGCCTGCATAAGAACTTTTTCCTTTTCGAAAAGGATACTTATAAACAAGTGAGGGGTGTGGCGATGGGGGCCTGCTTCTCCCCCAGTTATGCATGTTGGCTGGTGGGAGGAGCAGGTCCTCAAAACGACCCATCAGGGGCTCTACAATGCTCATGTTGTGACTTACTTAAGGTACATAGCCGATGTTTTCATATTGTGGAGGGGATCTAAAGAGGAGTCTCTCAGGTTTATAGATGAGATAAATAAAAATACTCTAAATCTCAAATTTACTTCCATTATCCACAAGAGTGAAATGGAATTTTTAGACGTAAGGCTTTATGTCAAAAATGATAAATTGAAAGTACCTTATGTAGGAAACCAACTTCGGGGAATATTACCTTGCACGCAACAAGCTCTCACCCTAAACACCTCATTGCAAGCATTCCTTATGGAGAAATCCTAAGGTTAAAACGTATATGCAGCAATGAGGTGGACTTTGTAAATGGTCAGGCTAAGTTGGTGAGTAGATTAAAAGTCAGAGGATCTTCCAATAAAATAATCACAGATTCAATCGAAAAGGCTAGTGGGAGATCTAGGATTAGCCTTTTTGAGCAACAACAAGAAGAAACACGAGTCCCTGATACCTTAGATGAACTTAAAATCAGAAATACTCCCAGACTCATTACCACGTACAATAAGGAAGAGCGAAAAGTAAGAGCTATTATCAATAAACGTTGGCCTATTGTGCTCACTGACAACATCCTTCGAGATAGAGTAGCTGATAAACCTATCTTTACTTTTAGAAGGGGTAGCACTATGGGCACAGTATTAGATAAGGTGTCGCCAGAAATAAAGAAGGTCACCATGTGGTTACAACCTAACAAAGGATTCAAGAAATGTACATCATGCAGAGCGTGTAAATTTGGCTGTAATATGTCTGAACACTCTAACCCATTTAGTGAAATTCCAATTTCCATTCAAGGTTCATATAACTGCAAAACTAAATATGCTGTAAATGTCCTGACTTGCACCTGTGGGCTTAACTACTTCGGTAGTACAAATCTACAGGTCACGTCTGGATATTGCAGCATATAAGAGCCATTCTCCACAGTGATCCGGCATATCCTTTGGCTAGACATTTTAAGCGGACCCATTCCAATGATATCAATTGCCTATCATATTATGTAATTGATGCTGTTGCCAAATCTAGAAGAGGCGGTAATAGAGAATGTCTGTTAAGGCAACTGGAGACAAAATATATTTTAGGGTTCGACTGTCAATGGCAAAACGGTTTAAACACAACAGATGATATGCATAATTTTTTATAGAGATAAAAAATATGAAGTCGACTACCATTATCTCTGAAAAGTATAACTGAGCTTTGATGTAAATATGAATTAATTCTGATGAATTATAACGTTTCTTCTCCTTCCCTCTTGATCTGGTTTTAATAGAACTAGTTGGTTTTTATGCAGGTTTATATTTTTTTATATGTCTTTTTAATGGTATTGTGTCCCTTGTTGGCATTTTACTGATATGAAGATCTTTGTGATATATATAAGGAATTTATTGCATTAATGAATTATTTAATCAAATCAAAAATTGTATATAGTTATATGTCGTCTATTTTTAGCACTTTGTATTTCGCACTCTTTGCACAGTGCCCACATACTTTGCATTAAAAGAAAAATCAAAAGAAAAAATCATTTTGCACGTACACATTTTTAACACATGGCGCTGTATGGATTGATCCAGTCAGATTTTATTGACTATGTGAAGCAGGCATTTGTTGGATTTATCCAGATATTGCTTTAAACCAAACGTGATATGACCAGCGCTTTGTTTGAACATATATATACCTTTAATATGTTTAGGTGTATAAACAAATGTAGCGCTATATGCTATATTATAAATATGCTAGCAAGTCTTATTTTGATGTAAGTAGCTACTCATAGTCTGTTTTCTATACATAGGGTCATGTGACATGTGATATCAGTCAAGGGGTGTGTCTACTTTTAACTTTAAAAAGTATGACGAGGTATATGCACATTGCACGTGAACAAGGGCTTTAGGGCTTGAAACGCGTTGTGTTGGGTATTAAATAAAAAGATTCTTGCCCAAGAAAACTGTGGGATCTGCGTCTCTGTCTTCGCCGTACCGCTGACGGCGGGATTTGGAAGAGGCTGGAGAAGCTTGGATATCTATATATTATATATTACCTACTGGCAGTCGGCAGTTGGTAGTTATAATTAGGACCTATTTTTAATAGAAAATCTGCAACATTCTATTTCCAATAACTTTGGCGCCGTTCGACAAATCTTCGCAAAATTTCAATACTTATGGACCTCCCGGTCTGTTCCTATCCTGAAAGTTTCACGGTGATTCATCAAGCAGGGGCCGAGAAAAAGGGGGGCCCAAAACATGTTTTCCCCATGCAATTTTAGACAGGAAACTTTAGCTGCAGCTACAGCCCGAACTGCTGAACGGAATTACACCAAATTTGGCAAAGAGGTAGCCCTTGAACCAAGAAAGGTGCCTTTTTGTTAAATGGTGCAAATCCATTCAGTAGTTGCTGAGAAAATCAAAAGTAAACTCATATATATATATCTATGGCCGCGCAGAATCTGCGCACCCTCCCAATCACAAGCTGTATGCTAATTGGCTGTCAACACTCCAAATCAGGAAGTGTTGGCAGCCATCCTGTGCATCGGTAGAACCGAGGCACAAGAAAGCAGAGAAAAAAATACACAAAACTCAAAGAGGGGGCAGGGTAGAAACACCTTGACCCCCTAGGCCTGCTTAGGGTGTCCCCCCAAAACATTTTTATTTTAAAATCGGCTCCCGTGCTTCATTGCTAATTAGCCCCTGGGGGGCCAAGACCCGGGGGCATGCTCCAAAAAAAGTTTGGGGGGCCCAATCCCTCCCACACTGCCCCGGGGGCTGCCACCGCTGGGGTAAAGCATGAATAATTACAGGGGGCACACAGCTCCCCCGAAGCCCCAGGGACAGCCACACCCAGGGCTTCTTAGTGAAATGTTGGGGGTCCTCTAAGGTCCCCAAGCCCTGGGGACTGCCACCCCCAGGCCTCACCTTAAATGTGATCGCTGGGGGGCACACTGCCCCCCCGCAGCCCCAGGGACCACCACCCCAGGGGCTGTTTAACAAAAAATCCCTGTGTGGGGGACTCAAGCCCATCCACATACCCCAGGAACAGCCACCTCCCTAGGGATCTAAATATTTAAATCGGGGGGGGGGTCCATGACTGACCCCCCCAGCCCCAAGGACCACCACCACCGGGGCTTTGTAAATTGTGGGAGGAGGCCGTGCGGCCCCCCTCCTGGAGCCTTGTCATGGCCCTGGGGACCGCCACCCCCCAGGGCTGGCTCCTGCACTTTCCCGGGGTGCCCAGCCCAGGACACTGTAGTTTGCTATGGCAGGGCTGGAGCCTCACGGCTCCAGCCCTGCCATAGCAAACATGGTTTACAAACCAAAATTGCTTTTCCACACGGGGAGCTGCATCATAGCAGCTCCCCATGTAGAAAAGCAATACAGGCTCCCGAGGGTTGAGGTTAGCTGGTGGGACCGTGGGGGGATTGGGGACCATCCCACAATCCCTAATGGAGAGGGCCAACCCGGAATGGGGTCCCCAGGGCTACAAGTGGCCTGGAAGGGGGCCCCCTCCCCAAAATTTGAATATAAAAAAGAAAGAAAGAAAGGCCGTCCCCGGGGGATGGTGTTCTCGGGCCATAAGTGGCCTGAGGAGGAGTCAACGCAGCCCACCTCCGAAAGAATGAAAAAATAAAAGGCCATGCCCTGGGGGATAGGATCCCCAGGGCCGATTAAGGCCTCGGGAGGGAGGTCACGCAGCCCCCTTCCAATTTATTTTTTTTAATTAGGGGGCAGGCAATGGGGGAAGGGGTCCCCAGGGCCAAAAAATTAGAAAAAGAAGGGGGGCTACACAGCCCCCTTCTGAAAAAAAAAGACCAGGAATTTTGCAGATTGGGAACGAAGTCCCAGTGAATACTAGCTCTTTTTCTTTGTACATCTCGTCTCTCCAAATTACCTATATGAAGATAGAACTAAAGCAATAAGAAACAATTGTTTTAACCATCCCCTGATATCTGGCAAATAAACTGTGAGAAAAAGGTCCAGAAGAAGGTGGCCTAGAGCCGCCGAAACGCGCGTCGACCTGGTGCAGGAGCCTCAAATTGCACTTTGAGACCCTAGAATAGGCATTTAGATCTTGCCAACTGTAGCTCAGTTTTCCCCTTTTTCCTTGATAGTGTGGTTTGAATGAAGTATGTGTGTGAGAATGGTAGGATTTTGAGTTTGCGTGTATGGTATCAGGTGGTGTTTTTTATATAACTTGTGTCACATGTTTTTGTACATATTTATAGCTATTTTTGTGATATTTGTTTACATGTATTATAAAAGAAAAAATATTCTTCAAAAACATGTATTCATGATGAAATAATTTTTTACAAATCTAAAAATAAGAAATTATATAAAATGAGAATAAAAGAAATGTTGAAATAAATATTGTCTTGAATAAGTTTGTCACCAAATTCTAACAAGTAGGATGTATACCAATGTTTGAAGTGTATGGCCATTGAAGGAACAACCTTTTCATAGTGATGTTCCTCTCCCTTCAGCTGCCTTGTTGAAAGTTTTGGGGTGATTCGTCAAGAAGAGGCTGAGAAAAAGGGGAGTTTCAAAACTCTTTTTCTCCATGTTAATCTCCATAGGAAACTGTTGACGCAGTTACAGGCCAAAATGGTGAACAGAATTACAACAAATTTGGCAGAAAGGTAGCTCTTGGTCCAGAGTACACTCTTTTTGTTAAATGGTGTAAATCAGTTGAGAAGTTCCTGAGAAATATGAACATTTCTCAGATATACAAAAAAGGCTGCAGGGATCCGCAAACACTCTAGATCTCAAGCCTGCAATCTGATTGGCTGCCAACACTTCAAACCCAAAAGTGTTGGCAGTCATCTTGTGATTCCGTTGAACCGAGTCACACATCACTGATGATATCACTGAGGACATCATCCAGTGAATGTGGTTTGCTACCATATTTAAATAAGTATTATATATATAGGAATCTGCATTGAAGACTGAGTGGATGTATAAGTGTTTGGATGGAGGATTTAGTTGCACTGTGATTGACTGTCAAAAGTGACTAATTTAAAGTGTCTCACTAAATATATGGGAAAGTGATTTAAATGTGTGAAAATCTGTATCACTCTGTCTCTTGTTTTGTAAACTAGTTTAAAAGTAGGTTACTAGCAATGTGAAACTGTACATTAGTTTTTTAATAGTTATGTGAGTATTTATATAGGAGAGTGAATGTGGGTGTAGTTGGGTGGGAGGTGTGTGACTGTCCAAAGATGTGTAAAGAGTTTATTTAGTAGGAATATAAGGTTAAGACTGCATGTGAAAACAGTTGATTGGGTGAGGGAATCTGTTTATCGGTGTGTTGATGAGTAAATATATTTCTCAATGATACGTTGTCCAGCAAAGTAGAAATATAAAATGCAGTGTATGTGACAGTTGTATATAAGTAAGTGTACATAAGACTCATTGATTGTATGAGTGACTGTATAGATAAATGTGTACTTGTAATAGTGATTTTATAAGTCACTAAGTATGAGTTACTATCTATATGAATAAATAAAGTGGTGTTTGTATAAGTGTGTAGCTGACTAAATGTAAGTATGATCAATTGTTTGTATAGGTGAGTAGGATGACTGTATAACTCAATAAAATGTGTGCTGGTGGGTAATGTTGGCATAGGTGTATAAGCATATTTAATAGTTTTCTATTGATCTTTATCAACATGTTTGACTGAATTTATAGGTAAGGGTTTACAGGTGAGCGTAGACCTAGGAATCACTGAGTGGGTTTTTATAAACTATTATTGGTGTATCTATGGTTTAAGCATGGCACTCTACATTTTATAGTGAATGATGAAAAGGTTATACTAGTGTATGATGAGGTGTATCTGATTGTCCCGTGGATGATGTCATCAGTGATGTCATCAGTGATGTAATTTGAGATGTCATCAGTGATGTCATTGGTGATGTCATTGGCCATGTCATGAATGATGTAATATGTGACATCATAAGCAGTGTATTGCAGGCGCTTAGTACAACTAACTATAACGGAGGAATTTTAATGGTTTTGCACAAGTGAAATGTACAGCTAACTATAACACTTGTAAAACCTCTGGTTTTCTCAGTGAATTTCTAAGATTTTTTAATGCTAATCCCAAACTATAACAGGCCTGAAACTTATGGTTTTTTCAGTGATTGTCAAAGGTTTTGTAAAAGGTAATTTCTAACTATAACATAACGGAAACCTATGATTTTTTCAGTGAATTTCAAAGTATTTTTCAATGACAATTTTTACATGTATTAATAGTTATATATTTTTTTCATATTGATTTAGTACATTTTATTAAGGTATTTATTTGTTGATATTTCGTTTTTTAATTATTTTTTAATTACATTATATATTTTAAATATTAATGAAAAAAAATGTTTTTAAAAATATTGAAATCCTAGGATTTTTTATTTTATATGTTTTTAAAATATATTTATATTATTGTTTTTATTGGGGTTTTTTCATATTTCTTTGGGGAGTCGCGCCCCCAAAGTGTACCTTTCTCAAACACAGCGCAGAACCTAGCCTCCGTTTTAGGTTTATTGTGTAGGATCCGCGTAGGATGTGCGATGGGTGGGTATTGTCCTTTGCGATTTCTATGCAACCCATACGCGACTTCTGGCGCATACCCGACACATAAGTATTATGTATCGCGACCCTTGCACGCTTCTGACGTCATATAGGTTTTGGACACAGCGGGGCGTGACTCCCGCAAACATTTTTTACATTATCTGAGCTAATCATGAAAATAATATTTGTTTAGTTTTAATAAAGTTATATTACTTTTAAATGCAATTTCACGAAGTCGCGCTGGGTGTGTGCTGCTTGTGCGCACCCTATGCGGATCCCATGTGACCAGAAAAAAAAGATATTTGATTGGTTCATTTCCTATTCTAACTATTGAAGGACCCCACCCATTTTAATCATTCTTCTTAGCCCTTCTTTGGAGCAGCAACCCTACTAGGAAGAACTTAATTTTTTGCTGTTTGGAGACCTGACTTTGATTTTCATTAAAGAACAATGGCTAATGAAG
This sequence comes from Lissotriton vulgaris, assembly GCF_964263255.1. Lineage (NCBI taxonomy): Eukaryota > Metazoa > Chordata > Amphibia > Caudata > Salamandridae > Lissotriton > Lissotriton vulgaris. The sequence continues at coordinate 44,811 of NW_028242075.1, read as the reverse complement.
AGAAAGAATCATCTGATTCTGAATAATCCAACAATGCAGAATTTCTACCGGAGCCTGCATGTCCTGAGAGATACAGTTCTAGTGTCTGGAAACTTTTTACATTTCCTGCAGGCCTAAAAAAAGTGAACGCTACCAAGGTCACTTGTAAAATATACAAAGCCATCGTACTCTCATGTGGAGATCCGAATAAAAAGTATTCTTGCCGGACCGGAAGCATGCTTAAACATTTAAAAAGTTACATCCCGTCTATCTAGCACATGAGGAGTGCTGAAGACTCAGAGAAAATCCACTAGCAGCACGAGCAGTTGCAAGCACTTCAGGGATTTTCCCATCAAGTCAACATCTGGACATACGTTCCCAATTGGCTAATGCAAAAATGCACTGCATTAAGTGTAATAGGCTGCTGTGCTATGGAGAGCAGTCTGCGGACTTGGTTTGCAGGGCTTTAGAAAATCATCGGTGCTAGATTTTTTTTTGTTTTACTCCAGAAGTTCATTGTTTTGCTGCTCCAGTTCTCTTTTTCCTCTTGAAAAAAAAATCACCAAATCATTCAGAAAAACACAAAAAAATATTTAAAAAACACAAAAAAGGTTTTTTCAGAACTAACTTAACTAACTAACTGGTTAAAATAAGAGCTGCATGTGTATGATAGTGAGTGAAAGTTTGGTTGAATGTATGCGTAGTGGATAATTGAATGAAAGAATGCATATGGCTGAGATACCCGCCACCCCCTCTCAACACAATCCCCAATGATGGGAAACCGGAAACGTTCTGGACTTTTGGAAGACGGGAGGGAGTGACCCTCCCCGCCGTATTTATTAAAATATGAAACAAAATTAAAACGTTAAAATAACAGTTTCATAATAATGTACAATTTCATTTCAACATTTGCGATGTTTGGCTAACCTTAACATATTCTCTAATACAAAGGTTCTCCTAGCCGATCTAACATCCTACAAAACTTTAAATTGAAATTGTACATCCTAACGTTTAAGGGCCAACGGCAAGGTCATAACCGGTGTCAAGATCCCTAAACCAGACATATCCCCCTCACTTGTGAGGGTCAACCGCACAGAGGCGTACCTCAAGTGCATTTACCAATTTCCCTTGACTTGACGGGGGCCCCAATAAACTCGACGCCATTTAAAGGTCGTCCGACGACTCGTGTGAGGTATCTAGAAGGTAGCGTAGACCCCCTCCCAAACCCCACACAACTTACCACATCTGCTGTCGCAGATGTCCTGGCCCCAGGAAATTCCCCAGGAGGGGGCTGTAGCCCCTCCTACCCAGGAAGGGGCCTTGACCGCCTTTCCTTTCCTTTCGGCGGCCCATCCTTAGAAGGGACCGCCTCCCCGTTGAGGGGCCAATGACCACCTCCCTCGAGCGCTCCCATCCGTAATGGGTGACGCCTACCACTAGGGATCTTCCAATTACTGCTCACCGATCATGACCTTACCACCCGACCATAATAAATACGACAATTCTAACTAAATTACTAAATGGCTAAATAACAATTACGATTTATTAAAAGGCATGATTACTGGTCAACACTAGTGCATAATTGCTTTATTTGCAAAGACATACCACAATTTAACCGTTCTTTATTGCATATTCAAAGTTATCACGATAATCATCACAACCTGCAAAAAATCAGCGTTACCACATCAAACTTTATTCAAAACCACTTGCTGTCTTCAGGGGCTGGTGGGTGGGTCAAAATTGACTCTTCGTTCCGTCTCGAGCTCACGTGCAGCGAGGAGGTGCAGCTTCAGAGCACAGGAACAAGAGGATGCTCTCTTGGCTTGTTGCTCCTTTTATCCATCTTCAGGGCGGGAGTAAACCCGCCCCTGCCTGCCTCGATGGGCGTGGCCGGCCGCGTCAGTGTCTAGGCCAGCCCACTCCAGGGCGGGAAAAGGCGCGCCCCGGCTACGCCGCTTCGGGCATACCAGCCGGGACCCGCCTCCCGCCCAAGATGGTTTCCCGGGGGGATCGTGGCACTCCGCCATACGTTCGGGGGGACCGAATGGTCGCCCCTTTCCATATGGCTGAGATACCCGCCACCCCCTCTCAACACAATCCCCAATGATGGGAAACCGGAAACGTTCTGGACTTTTGGAAGACGGGAGGGAGTGACCCTCCCGGCCGTATTTATTAAAATATGAAACAAAATTAAAACGTTAAAATAACAGTTTCATAATAATGTACAATTTCATTTCCACATTTGCGATGTTTGGCTAACCTTAACATATTCTCTAATACAAAGGTTCTCCTAGCCGATCTAACATCCTACAAAACTTTAAATTGAAATTGTACATCCTAACGTTTAAGGGCCAACGGCAAGGTCATAACCGGTGTCAAGATCCCTAAACCAGACATATGCCCCTCACTTGTGAGGGTCAACCGCACAGAGGCGTACCTCAAGTGCATTTACCAATTTCCCTTGACTTGACGGGGGCCCCAATAAACTCGACGCCATTTAATGGTCGTCCGACGACTCATGTGAGGTATCTAGAAGGTAGCGTAGACCCCCTCCCAAACCCCACACAACTTACCAAATCTGCCGTCGCAGATGTCCTGGCCCCAGGAAATTCCCCAGGAGGGGGCTGTAGCCCCTCCTACCCAGGAAGGGGCCTTGACCGCCTTTCCTTTCCTTTCGGCGGCCCATCCTTAGAAGGGACCGCCTCCCCGTTGAGGGGCCAATGGCCACCTCCCTCGAGCGCTCCCATCCGTAATGGGTGACGCCTACCCCTAGGGATCTTCCAATTACTGCTCACCGATCATGACCTTACCGCCACAGGCCGGATAGTTGACCGGCTATCCGGACCCCCCACAACACTCCTGCCTAAAGGTCATGTCATAAAGTCCTTAGCCAAGCTATCAGGTCTCCTATGAGTAACTCGTTCCCCACCCGGGACAAATGGACACCATCCCCTAAATACATACTGTCCCCTTTAATACAACCATGCGAAATAGAATGCAGTGTATTTGAACGGAACAATCTACTCATTTTATTATTAATTTTCCTTACTGAGTGATTCAGAGCATAAACCGAGAGCGCCCCCCGCCACACTTTTCGTGGGATCATATGGGACCATGCGATTGTGCACCCTGGAACTCTTCTCGCTAACCAACTTACAGTGGAAAGCATTGCCTCAAGAAGAAGTCGTCTACCAGTGGTCACCAAATCGTTGCCCCCAAGGTGTACTACGACTATAGACGGCGGTGACCTCGTCCGCCCTAACAAACCCTCAAAAAATGATTCAAACTGGTCAATACAGAGCCCGCCCTTTCCGTAGAAGGACACACTGTACCCGTATTCCCCAGCCACGTGAAACATGTCACCTACATTGAATACGTCCGCGGCACGCCTCACGTATGAGTGGCCCACAACCCACACCTCCTTTTTCACAGCCGGTGATGTCTGACCGCTGGCCCGGTGTTGGGTCGACTGCACAGTCCGCCCCGCCTCGTAGGCTTGCGCAACTGAAACCAAACAAAAACAAGAAGCGTGAGTACATCATTACAGCTTCACAACATGTGCAACTGCACATACCTTTTATAACAATTCGAGGACCAACGCCCCACACGTTTTACTTGATCAACATTCAGACCCCTGGCTGTAGCCTCAGTAGCAGCCCCTATCCGAAAGGAATGGGTCCCAAACTCGCCGGGGTTCAGGCCCGCGGCAGACATCGACATCGCAAGCACCCGCTGAAACTGAAACCTCGTCAGTGGGGTGGCGTCAGCGTGTCTCAACAAGGTCCCTCCCCATGATGCCACCCTTTGCGCTAAATATTCCTCAACGCACCTCACCGGGCACATGGATGACCCGGGAATCCTTTGTATCAATATGCAGTCCCCCATCGAACCCTGATCGGTCTTGGACTTGACAAACGAGACAGTCATTGTCTCCCCCCTGACCTGAACGTGCTCTCGGCACAGTACCCCTAAGGTATCCTGCTTGTTCCTTGCCACTAGCTCGCTTACCCGCATAGCCCCATGGAATGCTAGCATAAAAGCGGCTCGGAATAACACTGCTTCATACTGGGATGAACATGTTGCAGGAAGCACAGATAACAATAAAGCCAACCTATCCAGACCTATCGGGCGCCTTTCATCTACTCTGCGACCCTCAAGGCGTTGCCACCCACGTAGCGCCTTTTGCACAACAAAAGACGCAGTCGGGTCCTGGATCCCATGAGCCCTTGCCATAAAGGAAATGGCGGCTCGATGCCTCTGGGCCGTAGCCACTGATTTGCCTGCCCGATGTAAGGACAGCAGAAAATCGACTACTAAGTCTTCCTGGCCCCAAAGCTCCCTCCTAGCATCCCCCACAAAGGCCCAGTAGGATCGGAACGCCCCTTGGTATGCCTCCCTCGTCCTGGGTGCTAAACTCTCTCCCACGAGGTTCTGTAAGTCGGGGCACCGAGAGACCAGAGAGCTTCGGGAAAGGGTGCTGCCACCGGGTCCGCTGTGGGCAGAAAACCCCAGAAGGCCTGCATACGAAAACGAGAAAGCGCATCAGCCGCCTTATTCATTACCCCTGGTACATGTCTTGCTTTGAATAGTATGTTCAACTGCATACACAATAACACAATTTCCTTGAGCAATCTCAGGATCCATTTGCATCGTGCTGCCTGGCTGTTGATACACTCAACCACGGTCATGTTATCAGACCAAAACACCACAGAGTGATCTCTGAACCCCTCGGGCCAAGTTTTCAGGGCCACCAGAATGGGAAACAGTTCCAAAAAGGCAATGTTACTTGTCAGTCCACACTCATGCCACCATAACGGCCATTTTTGAGCCGACCATCGTGTGCCGAATATGGCACCAAAACCAGTGCTCCCTGCCGAATCTGTCCACAGCCCCAGCTCCTCGGAGGACACCGCCGGTTTGTTCCAGACAATTCGACCATTGAAATCCGCCAGAAATGCCAGCCAAATGCGCATATCCTGACGAACCTCAGCCGATAACCTTGTGCGATGATGACCCTCCTTCAGGCCGACCATGGCCTGAGCGATCGAGCGGGAAAATGGGCGGGCCATCGGCATGACTCTCAGGGCAAAATTCAGCTGTCCCACCAATTGTTGTAACTGATGCAGCCTGACCTTGGACTCGCCAATACAAATTTCCAGGGCTGCCCTGAATCTTATCACCTTCTCTCTAGGTAATCTAAAACAACCTTCCACAGAGTCGAGCTCGATCCCTAGGAACTCGAGGCAAGTTGAGGGACCCACAGTCTTACCTGGTGCCAATGGCACACCGAAATGCTTCATTAAAGTACAAAATTCATTCAAAGCCTGTCCACATTCCGGATCCCCGGCCGCCCCCAGAAACAAAAAATCATCGAGATAATGCATGACATGCGGAAAACCTGTCTTCTTTGTGAAGACCCATTGCAGAAAACAACTGAACTTTTCAAAATAGGCACAAGAAATAGAGCAACCCATTGGCATACATTTATCCATGTAATACTGACCCTGAAACATGAAACCAAGGAGACGCTGATCGTCTGGGTGTACCGGGAGCAACCGGAACGCTGACTCAATATCTGACTTTGCCATCAGCGCCCCGGGCCCTAGGCGATTCAACATGGTAACGGCCTCATCGAAAGATGCGTACCGCACCGAACACACATCCGGGTCTATTGCATCATTTACGGACAGACCACGTGGTGCTGATAAATTATGTATCAGTCGGAACTCACCCGGGTCCTTCTTAGGGACCACCCCCAAAGGAGAACAAACAAAGTTAGCACATGGTGGCTCAACAAATGGACCGGCGACTCGACCTCGAGTAACCTCCTTCCCAATCTTTTCCTGAACCACAGTCGTATGTTGCAAGACCGATATTTGATTTTTACATTTTCGTACACCCTGAAACTCCCCCACTGGGATGCGGAAACCATATGAAAACCCGTTCCGCAACACCCCAGCGGAAGCGTGATCCGGGTATTCGCTGAGCCAAGGAATCATTGCCATGGTATCAACCGGAGTAGGTAAAGGCGCCCCTCGGACTATTTCAGACCTGTTTGGCGCCTCCTTTACCCCCGTTATCACCCGTTTTGGCTCTGCACATGGACTCCGGATGGGATGACTGCCCACACCCTCCACATTCGTGACGGAATTTGCATGACCCCTGGGGCCTCGTACATTTCCCCCTGTTGAAGTTCCAACAAATCCCCCTTTTACCTGCATTGCCGTTCGGCCTCGATTGGTATTCGTTACCTGAACCCGATCGAAAGGGGGTCCCAGCATATTGGCGGGAAGATTCACCCCCGCTGCTCCCTACTAATGGCACTTTTAACATACCAGTACTCTCCATTTTTGACCATGACACAGAATCATAACAATCCCAAGTTAGATTTTTATCGTGTTCCTTTGCTTTCCTAAAAATGTTATCGTAACAGAACCACTGATTGCCCCCATATGCTACGGAATATTCCATGATCCGTGTCTGGTATATCGGCAACTCGGACAGCAACTCGGGTCTACGTTCGCCCATGATGGACGTAAAAATTCCCCACGCCTTGCCCCAAGTGCCAATGTTTTCATCAACTTTAAAGGCGGCCATCTTTGCGCGCCAAACACTCGGATGCATGAGTCCCTTCTGGCTTTTAACATGCTCCATCTCATAATGATCGGTAAGCAACGAGAAGATGTTTATATACTCATTTGCCCATATCCTCTCCTTAATAGCCAGAGGGACATGTTGACCCAACTTTTCCCTTCGTGAAGGTGCAGACTCATCCCTCGCAATCGGCAATGGCCGCTTACCTGAACCGGAAGCTGTATCTGCGGCTGGACCTGTTCCTGGTGGTTTTTCTACTGCCGCAGCCGGCGTGGTAACTGGCGATGATGTCTTCGCCGCCTCCCTCGTTTCACGCAGTTGCTTCATCAACACACGTGCGTCGTCAGCCGTGGTGCCCTTGCTATCTTTCCCCAACCACGCTGCTAATTGTGCTGCCAACTCGGGCGGCATATCCTCACCGGACACGGGGGTGACCACCAAGGGAATCGGATTCCCCTCTGCCGGCACCGGGGTTGGCTCTTCGAGTGGGGGACAGGGGACCGGGATGTCCCCCCCAGCTGCTCCCCTTCTGGGCCTCTTGCCTTTTCCTCCCGGTGCTGCTCCTGCCAACGGACGTTTCGGTCCCCCTTCCCCGTCTTTATCCGCCATCCGCTTCTTCAGATCGGTCACCTCTTTCATAAGTACACGCAGCATCTGGTCGGTAGTCATTCGCTTTCCAACTTTCTTAGGCATTCTCCGACAGAGTATCTGTAAGACAAAAAGAAAGATTACCACGCTCAAAATTGACTCTTCGTTCCGTCTCGAGCTCACGTGCAGCGAGGAGGTGCAGCTTCAGAGCACAGGAACAAGAGGATGCTCTCTTGGCTTGTTGCTCCTTTTATCCATCTTCAGGGCGGGAGTAAACCCGCCCCTGCCTGCCTCGATGGGCGTGGCCGGCCGCGTCAGTGTCTAGGCCAGCCCACTCCAGGGCGGGAAAAGGCACGCCCCGGCTACGCCGCTTCGGGCATACCAGCCGGGACCCGCCTCCCGCCCAAGATGGCTTCCCGGGGGGATCGTGGCACTCCGCCATACGTTCGGGGGGACCGAATGGTCGCCCCTTTCCATATGGCTGAGATACCCGCCACCCCCTCTCAACACAATCCCCAATGATGGGAAACCGGAAACGTTCTGGACTTTTGGAAGACGGGAGGGAGTGACCCTCCCGGCCGTATTTATTAAAATATGAAACAAAATTAAAACGTTAAAATAACAGTTTCATAATAATGTACAATTTCATTTCCACATTTGCGATGTTTGGCTAACCTTAACATATTCTCTAATACAAAGGTTCTCCTAGCCGATCTAACATCCTACAAAACTTTAAATTGAAATTGTACATCCTAACGTTGAAGGGCCAACGGCAAGGTCATAACCGGTGTCAAGATCCCTAAACCAGACATATCTGTACCGACAGAGGCGTACCTCAAGTGCATTTACCAATTTCCCTTGACTTGACGGGGGCCCCAATAAACTCGACGCCATTTAAAGGTCGTCCGACGACTCGTGTGAGGTATCTAGAAGGTAGCGTAGACCCCCTCCCAAACCCCACACAACTTACCACATCTGCCGTCGCAGATGTCCTGGCCCCAGGAAATTCCCCAGGAGGGGGCTGTAGCCCCTCCTACCCAGGAAGGGGCCTTGACCGCCTTTCCTTTCCTTTCGGCGGCCCATCCTTAGAAGGGACCGCCTCCCCGTTGAGGGGCCAATGGCCACCTCCCTCGAGCGCTCCCATCCGTAATGGGTGACGCCTACCCCTAGGGATCTTCCAATTACTGCTCACCGATCATGACCTTACCGCCACAGGCCGGATAGTTGACCGGCTATCCGGACCCCCCACAACACTCCTGCCTAAAGGTCATGTCATAAAGTCCTTAGCCAAGCTATCAGGTCTCCTATGAGTAACTCGTTCCCCACCCGGGACAAATGGACACCATCCCCTAAATACATACTGTCCCCTTTAATACAACCATGCGAAATAGAATGCAGTGTATTTGAACGGAACAATCTACTCATTTTATTATTAATTTTCCTTACTGAGTGATTCAGAGCAGAAACCGAGAGCACCCCCCGCCACACTTTTCGTGGGATCATATGGGACCAAGCGATTGTGCACCCTGGAACTCTTCTCGCTAACCAACTTACAGTGGAAAGCATTGCCTCAAGAAGAAGTCGTCTACCAGTGGTCACCAAATCGTTGCCCCCAAGGTGTACTACGACTATAGACGGCGGTGCCCTCGTCCGCCCTAACAAACCCTCAAAAAATGATTGAAACTGGTCAATACAGAGCCCGCCCTTTCCGTAGAAGGACACACTGTACCCGTATTCCCCAGCCACGTGAAACATGTCACCTGCATTGAATACGTCCGCGGCACGCCTCACGTATGAGTGGCCCACAACCCACACCTCCTTTTTCACAGCCGGTGATGTCTGACCGCTGGCCCGGTGTTGGGTCGACTGCACAGTCCGCCCCGCCTCGTAGGCTTGCGCAACTGAAACCAAACAAAAACAAGAAGCGTGAGTACATCATTACAGCTTCACAACACGTGCAACCGCACATACCTTTTATAACAATTCGAGGACCAACGCCCCACACGTTTTACTTGATCGACATTCAGACTCCTGGCTGTAGCCTCAGTAGCAGCCCCTATCCGAAAGGAATGGGTCCCAAACTCGCCGGGGTTCAGGCCCGCGGCAGACATCGACATCGCAAGCACCCGCTGAAACTGAAACCTCGTCAGTGGGGTGGCGTCAGCGTGTCTCAACAAGGTCCCTCCCCATGATGCCACCCTTTGCGCTAAATATTCCTCAACGCACCTCACCGGGCACATGGATGACCCGGGAATCCTTTGTATCAATATGCAGTCCCCCATCGAACCCTGATCGGTCTTGGACTTGACAAACGAGACAGTCATTGTCTCCCCCCTGACCTGAACGTGCTCTCGGCACAGTCCCCCTAAGGTATCCTGCTTGTTCCTTGCCACTAGCTCGCTTACCCGCACAGCCCCATGGAATGCTAGCATAAAAGCGGCTCGGAATAACACTGCTTCATACTGGGATGAACATGTTGCAGGAAGCACAGATAACAATAAAGCCAACCTATCCAGACCTATCGGGCGCCTTTCATCTACTCTGCGACCCTCAAGGCGTTGCCACCCACGTAGCGCCTTTTGCACAACAAAAGACGCAGTCGGGTCCTGGATCCCATGAGCCCTTGCCATAAAGGAAATGGCGGCTCGATGCCTCTGGGCCGTAGCCACTGATTTGCCTGCCCGATGTAAGGACAGCAGAAAATCGACTACTAAGTCTTCCTGGCCCCAAAGCTCCCTCCTAGCATCCCCCACAAAGGCCCAGTAGGATCGGAACGCCCCTTGGTATGCCTCCCTCGTCCTGGGTGCTAAACTCTCTCCCACGAGGTTCTGTAAGTCGGGGCACCGAGAGACCAGAGAGCTTCGGGAAAGGGTGCTGCCACCGGGTCCGCTGTGGGCAGAAAACCCCAGAAGGCCTGCATACGAAAACGAGAAAGCGCATCAGCCGCCTTATTCATTACCCCTGGTACATGTCTTGCTTTGAATAGTACGTTCAACTGCATACACAATAACACAATTTCCTTGAGCAATCTCAGGATCCATTTGCATCGTGCTGCCTGGCTGTTGATACACTCAACCACGGTCATGTTATCAGACCAAAACACCACAGAGTGATCTCTGAACCCCTCGGGCCAAGTTTTCAGGGCCACCAGAATGGGAAACAGTTCCAAAAAGGCAATGTTACTTGTCAGTCCACACTCATGCCACCATAACGGCCATTTTTGAGCCGACCATCGTGTGCCGAATATGGCACCAAAACCAGTGCTCCCTGCCGAATCTGTCCACAGCCCCAGCTCCTCGGAGGACACCGCCGGTTTGTTCCAGACAATTCGACCATTGAAATCCGCCAGAAATGCCAGCCAAATGCGCATATCCTGACGAACCTCAGCCGATAACCTTGTGCGATGATGACCCTCCTTCAGGCCGACCATGGCCTGAGCGATCGAGCGGGAAAATGGGCGGGCCATCGGCATGACTCTCAGGGCAAAATTCAGCTGTCCCACCAATTGTTGTAACTGATGCAGCCTGACCTTGGACTCGCCAATACAAATTTCCAGGGCTGCCCTGAATCTTATCACCTTCTCTCTAGGTAATCTAAAACAACCTTCCACAGAGTCGAGCTCGAACCCTAGGAACTCGAGGCAAGTTGAGGGACCCACAGTCTTACCTGGTGCCAATGGCACACCGAAATGCTTCATTAAAGTACAAAATTCATTCAAAGCCTGTCCACATTCCGGATCCCCGGCCGCCCCCAGAAACAAAAAATCATCGAGATAATGCATGACATGCGGAAAACCTGTCTTCTTTGTGAAGACCCATTGCAGAAAACAACTGAACTTTTCAAAATAGGCACAAGAAATAGAGCAACCCATTGGCATACATTTATCCATGTAATACTGACCCTGAAACATGAAACCAAGGAGACGCTGATCGTCTGGGTGTACCGGGAGCAACCGGAACGCTGACTCAATATCTGACTTTGCCATCAGCGCCCCGGGCCCTAGGCGATTCAACATGGTAACGGCCTCATCGAAAGATGCGTACCGCACCGAACACACATCCGGGTCTATTGCATCATTTACGGACAGACCACGTGGTGCTGATAAATTATGTATCAGTCGGAACTCACCCGGGTCCTTCTTAGGGACCACCCCCAAAGGAGAACAAACAAAGTTAGCACATGGTGGCTCAACAAATGGACCGGCGACTCGACCTCGAGTAACCTCCTTCCCAATCTTTTCCTGAACCACAGTCGTATGTTGCAAGACCGATATTTGATTTTTACATTTTCGTACACCCTGAAACTCCCCCACTGGGATGCGGAAACCATATGAAAACCCGTTCCGCAACACCCCAGCGGAAGCGTGATCCGGGTATTCGCTGAGCCAAGGAATCATTGCCATGGTATCAACCGGAGTAGGTAAAGGCGCCCCTCGGACTATTTCAGACCTGTTTGGCGCCTCCTTTACCCCCGTTATCACCCGTTTTGGCTCTGCACATGGACTCCGGATGGGATGACTGCCCACACCCTCCACATTCGTGACGGAATTTGCATGACCCCTGGGGCCTCGTACATTTCCCCCTGTTGAAGTTCCAACAAATCCCCCTTTTACCTGCATTGCCGTTCGGCCTCGATTGGTATTCGTTACCTGAACCCGATCGAAAGGGGGTCCCAGCATATTGGCGGGAAGATTCACCCCCGCTGCTTCCTACTAATGGCACTTTTAACATACCAGTACTCTCCATTTTTGACCATGACACAGAATCATAACAATCCCAAGTTAGATTTTTATTGTGTTCCTTTGCTTTCCTAAAAATGTTATCGTAACAGAACCACTGATTGCCCCCATATGCTACGGAATATTCCATGATCCGTGTCTGGTATATCGGCAACTCGGACAGCAACTCGGGTCTACGTTCGCCCATGATGGACGTAAAAATTCCCCACGCCTTGCCCCAAGTGCCAATGTTTTCATCAACTTTAAAGGCGGCCATCTTTGCGCACCAAACACTCGGATGCATGAGTTCCTTCTGGCTTTTAACATGCTCCATCTCATAATGATCGGTAAGCAACGAGAAGATGTTTATATACTCATTTGCCCATATCCTCTCCTTAATAGCCAGAGGGACATGTTGACCCAACTTTTCCCTTCGTGAAGGTGCAGACTCATCCCTCGCAATCGGCAATGGCCGCTTACCTGAACCGGAAGCTGTATCTGCGGCTGGACCTGTTCCTGGTGGTTTTTCTACTGCCGCAGCCGGCGTGGTAACTGGCGATGATGTCTTCGCCGCCTCCCTCGTTTCACGCAGTTGCTTCATCAACACACGTGCGTCGTCAGCCGTGGTGCCCTCGCTATCTTTCCCCAACCACGCTGCTAATTGTGCTGCCAACTCGGGCGGCATATCCTCACCGGACACGGGGGTGACCACCAAGGGAATCGGATTCCCCTCTGCCGGCACCGGGGTTGGCTCTTCGAGTGGGGGACAGGGGACCGGGATTTCCCCCCCAGCTGCTCCCCTTCTGGGCCTCTTGCCTTTTCCTCCCGGTGCTGCTCCTGCCAACGGACGTTTCGGTCCTCCTTCCCCGTCTTTATCCGCCATCCGCTTTTTTCAGATCGGTCACCTCTTTCATAAGTATACGCAGCATCTGGTCGGTAGTCATTCGCTTTCCTACTTTCTTAGGCATTCTCCGACAGAGTATCTGTAAGACAAAAAGAAAGATTACCACGCTCAAAATTGACTCTTCGTTCCGTCTCGAGCTCACGTGCAGCGAGGAGGTGCAGCTTCAGAGCACAGGAACAAGAGGATGCTCTCTTGGCTTGTTGCTCCTTTTATCCATCTTCAGGGCGGGAGTAAACCCGCCCCTGCCTGCCTCGATGGGCGTGGCCGGCCGCGTCAGTGTCTAGGCCAGCCCACTCCAGGGCGGGAAAAGGCGCGCCCCGGCTACGCCGCTTCGGGCATACCAGCCGGGACCCGCCTCCCGCCCAAGATGGCTTCCCGGGGGGATCGTGGCACTCCGCCATACGTTCGGGGGGACCGAATGGTCGCCCCTTTCCATTTATGGTGTATGGTGAATGTATAAGTGCAGAACTATAAGGAAGTGCTGCAGCATGACACTGTAAGCTCTTTAGCTGAAATGTGCTGTGGTACTTCTGAAGCACAGGCATACAACATACGTACATAAATATTTTGCAAGTCTGTGCTTTCCTCTGCACTGCTGCTTAAACTGCAGCCATGTGGTGACATAGGCACCCTTGCACCATGGTGCAAGGATATGTGTGCCGTGGAGTTTGTTTTTGTGCAGGAAGACACAACTTCCTGCACAAAAACAGTCAATGCATTTTTCTCCTTCAATGTATTCTTGTAGCATATATTGAAAGTTAAAAAATGAGGAGAAATGAAAACGATTCCCCTTGTTGTGCCTTGCTACATCAATTGGAGGATTGTGCAGCATTCACACACATGTCCAGATTTATGATTTTTGATAAATCTGGAGATGAGTCTTGTTCTATGAGTGTTGTGTGGAAACACCCACAGCAACACTTATGGAACGCCCTTTCAATGCAAAGTGGTGTGTATGAAGAGGTCGTATTTACAATGAGAAGGAAAGCTACACAGGTTGCCTTTTCATCTCCTTGTAAATATGAAGGAATATCTTGCGCTATCACTATGTTACAAAAAGTGACATATTGTTGGTACAGGATGCTTCTAAATCTGCCCCATAAGAGCGTAGGTATTGGCAGACTGTTACAATAAGAACATATTTCTAGTTGGTTGATTGAAGAATTGCATGAGAATGACAGGAGGTAAGCACAGAGATATCTCTCTAAAGATGCTCAAAGAAGAATGATTGAAATGATTGCAGTCCTTCGATAGGTACAATAGAAAATGTTATGAAAAAATCAAATCTTTTTTTTCAGGTCACATGGGATCCTATGGCAGAGGGATTCCAACACTACTTAGGTATTAACTGTGTATTTTGAGGAGTGTATTAATACTTTGTACCTTCTTGCAGATCTGCTGGCATAGTATATAAAGAAATTAACTTTTACTAAGGTTAATGGCTATGCCAATCCTTAACTAAATGAGTAATAAATAGAGTATTTTCAGTACTGCAAAGAGACAACACCTAGGTTTTGGCAAAGTCATAGGACATATTTATAGATTTGTGAAGGGAAGGGATGGGGCCTCATGTAACATGTACAAACACACTCTGTGACATGTTTTAAGTTAAAGAATGTAGTCTCTTGTAATCCTGAAACTTCTTAGACCCTAGTAGCCCACTATGTCTCTGTATTGAACACCATATAGCTGTATTGCAGAGAAGTGCTGTGAAGCTATATCCCATTTCATACCTCTCTGCAATTCAACTGTTTGGCAATCTCTGCACATATCTGGTGGGTTTGTTGGCCCCAGTGACACTCCGTATTCATGTTAACTTTATCCTGTAACTTAAAACGCCCACAGAGCACCTTTCCACACATATCTACTCCCCTTTCTTCACCTGTGCGCAAACACAGGCCATTGTGCATTTTAATACTTAGTTAAACTTACCTTCACAGTAATAGAAATAAAAAATGCTACACATTGTTTTTCAATTTTTTTTTATAATCTAAATTTTTAAAAATGTGATATTTTAGAATTAGGATCTGTGAAAGAGAAGAAAAATACAGGTATAATATATATTATTATATTTTTTACAATACAGCATAATTTTAACATTTTACAAATTATTTTCTTTGCCTTTTTTGCTGTTTTCAGAATATATTGAGTTTTACTTGAAACAGTGATTTCAATCGTACTCATCACATAACAGCAGGCAAAAAAAAAATAATCAATAAGATTGTTTAAAAAATCCCAAGACTATATCCTCAATAACATACCATATAATGCAAATCACAGATATATAAAATGCTTGCTCCTAACAAAATGTTTTACCGTAAATGTATATACACAGTAAATGTCGTTGTTTAAAAATATACGGTGAGAGAAAGTGCAAGAAAAAGTCCGTAATTCAAACATACTCCTTTCCTCTTGGCCAAATGGTATTCTTGAAATTCTTTATATTGAAATTGTCCAATAGTAATCGTATTAATGCATATTAATAAATTCCTCAGAGGCCAAATTATGTTCCTTAAACTTTGGCTTTAAAAATATTAGGTAAGAATTTGATAATTTGCTTGGCAAACATTGTTTAAAAACCAACTGATCATCATTACAATATGTCCAGACTTTATTACATTTTAGATAGGCAGTGTAATGTCCAAATGTTGTGGGAGCACCATAATGGAAAATGATTGCTACTGCTAAAAAAGTCCTTCCTGATATTGATAGTTGACTTCCTACAAAGTGTTTTATGAAAGTGTTCAATTTTCTTCCATCAGCTGTACAACGTTGCATCATTAAAATTATATATTGTCCATATCTTTGTATAAATAATGTTGATAACATTTATGATTTGCATTGGCTACACTCCATGTTTTTATTTGCTGCTTTAACTAGTTTATTGAAAGATACTGATTTACAGTCTGGTAATGTTAAATATATAATTTATTCAGTGTCTATATCAGTGCTACATGTATACATACAATTTTCACAATAATGTTCTCATTTATAACAAAGGCCAAAAAGATTTTCAAATTCTATTCCTTCATTTTCCAAGATGGTAAGCATATACATTAGAAATTCCTGATCATCTTGTTGGATATTCTGTGTAAATTGTGTTGAACCAGAACATGCATCCAAAAGATTACGAATATCACAAACGCTTTGTATTTTAGTTTTATCAGTTCTCAATTTTTCATAAATAGAATACAAGGAACAAAATCTTTTTTCCTGATCTTTTTTCCCACTTCTCCATAATTTGCTGTTTCAAACTTTAGGGGAAAAAACAAAATTGACCACTACATTAACATAGCAGTTGTTGACACCTGAACTATTTTCAAACTGATAAGCAACATTCTCTTCAAGAGTATCTTTTTTCTTTTTGCTTGCAATGACATTATCTTGTTTTTTTCCTTCTCTATCCCTTCATTACAGATATTCTCATACCTCCTTTTTCTACCTACCACACACTTTTCAAATACAGGATATTGTGTCATCAAAATCAATCAAAAACAAACCAGATCAAGTTCTGACTCAGGACAAAGCAATATGTACTATACCCTCTTTAACACAGTACTTCCAATATTCACCAAAGAACAGTCTACACTTAAACCTTGAGATTTATGAATAGTCATTGCATATGAACAAACTGAATAACAACAAATTAGTTTTACTTCTTCAATCTGACCAAATGTAATTTTTAAAATTTCAATTCCATCTTTATTCTGATAATTAACAAAATCCACAACTTTACCCATTGCTCCATTAACTAAAGCTTTTTCTACATCAAAATGTCGCCTTAAAATTACCCGACAGTTTTGTATACATCCTACTTGTTAGAATTTGGTGACAAACCTATTCTAGACAATATTTATTTCAAAATTTCTTTTATTCTCATTTTATATAATTTCTTATTTTTAGATTTGTAAAAAATTATTTCATCATGAATACATTTTTTTGAAGAATATTTTTTCTTTTATAATACATGTAAACAAATATCACAAAAATAGCTATAAATATGTACAAAAACAGTTGACACAAGTTATATAAAAAAACACCACCTGATACCATACACGCAAACTCAAAATCCTACCATTCTCACACCCATACTTCATTCAAACCACACTATCAAGGAAAAAGGGGAAAACTGAGTTACAGTTGGCAAGATCTAAATGCCAATTCTAGGGTCTCAAAGAGCAATTTGAGTCCCCTGCACCAGGTCGATGCGCGTTTCGGCGGCTCTAGGCCACCTTCCTCAGGACCTTTTTCTCACAGTTTATTTGCCAGATATCAGGGGATGGTTAAAACAATTGTTTCTTATTGCTTTAGTTCTATCTTTATATAGGTAATTTGGGGAGACGAGATGTACAAAGAAAAAGGCACCGATAATCAGTGCAATATGCTATCCGTTGCTATTAATGGCTCAGATCTCCACGGACACTTTAAGAAGAGAGGGGAGTATACACAGCCACGCGAGAAGCCCTGATGGTTGTACGATATCTAAATCTTCTCAATTTACTTTCCACGAGAATATACCGCAGTATTGACAAAAGTTTCAGAATATTAAGTGTTAGACCAAGCCCTCTCACCGTGTAGACAATTTTTATCGTCTAAACTTGGAGCAAAAGAGAGCCGGTAGCTACTAGCTGACTAGGAGTTGCCCTGACTATAGGAAGAACTGTCATACACCACTATGGAGATCTGAGCCATTAATAGCAACGGACTGCATATTGCACTGATTATCGGTGCCTTTTTCTTTGTACATCTCGTCTCTCCAAATTACCTATATGAAGATAGAACTAAAGCAATAAGAAACAATTGTTTTAACCATCCCCTGATATCTGGCAAATAAACTGTGAGAAAAAGGTCCAGAAGAAGGTGGCCTAGAGCCGCCGAAACGCGCGTCGACCTGGTGCAGGAGCCTCAAATTGCACTTTGAGACCCTAGAATAGGCATTTAGATCTTGCCAACTGTAGCTCAGTTTTCCCCTTTTTCCTTGATAGTGTGGTTTGAATGAAGTATGTGTGTGAGAATGGTAGGATTTTGCGTTTGCGTGTATGGTATCAGGTGGTGTTTTTTATATAACTTGTGTCACATGTTTTTGTACATATTTATAGCTATTTTTGTGATATTTGTTTACATGTATTATAAAAGAAAAAATATTCTTCAAAAACATGTATTCATGATGAAATAATTTTTTACAAATCTAAAAATAAGAAATTATATAAAATGAGAATAAAAGAAATGTTGAAATAAATATTGTCTTGAATAAGTTTGTCACCAAATTCTAACAAGTAGGATGTATACCAATGTTTGAAGTGTATGGCCATTGAAGGAACAACCTTTTCATAGTGATGTTCCTCTCCCTTCAGCTGCCTTGTTGAAAGTTTTGGGGTGATTCGTCAAGAAGAGGCTGAGAAAAAGGGGAGTTTCAAAACTCTTTCTCCATGTTAATCTCCATAGGAAACTGTTGACGCAGTTACAGGCCAAACTGGTGAACAGAATTACAACAAATTTGGCAGAAAGGTAGCTCTTGGTCCAGAGTACACTCTTTTTGTTAAATGGTGTAAATCAGTTGAGAAGTTCCTGAGAAATATGAACATTTCTCAGATATACAAAAAAGGCTGCGGGGATCCGCAAACACTCTAGATCTCAAGCCTGCAATCTGATTGGGTGCCAACACTTCAAACCCAAAAGTGTTGGCAGTCATCTTGTGATTCCGTTCAACCGAGTCACACATCACTGATGATATCACTGAGGACATCATCCAGTGAATGTGGTTTGCTACCATATTTAAATAAGTATTATATATATAGGAATCTGCATTGAAGACTGAGTGGATGTATAA
This sequence comes from Lissotriton vulgaris, assembly GCF_964263255.1. Classification (NCBI taxonomy): domain Eukaryota; kingdom Metazoa; phylum Chordata; class Amphibia; order Caudata; family Salamandridae; genus Lissotriton; species Lissotriton vulgaris. The sequence continues at coordinate 26,199 of NW_028242075.1, read as the reverse complement.
GTGTTTGGATGGAGGATTTAGTTGTGCTGTGATTGACTGTCAAAAGTGACTAATTTAAAGTGTCTCACTAAATATATGGGAAAGTGATTTAAATGTGTGAAAATCTGTGTCACTCTGTCTCTTGTTTTGTAAACTAGTATAAAAGTAGGTTACTAGCAATGTGAAACTGTACATTAGTTTTTTAATAGTTATGTGAGTATTTATATAGGAGAGTGAATGTGTGTGTAGTTGGGTGGGAGGTGTGTGACTGTCCAAAGATGTGTAAAGAGTTTATTTAGTAGGAATATAAGGTTAAGACTGCATGTGAAAACAGTTGATTGGGTGAGGGAATCTGTTTATCGGTGTGTTGATGAGTAAATATATTTCTCAATGATACGTTGTCCAGCAAAGTAGAAATATAAAATGCAGTGTATGTGACAGTTGTATATAAGTAAGTGTACATAAGACTCACTGATTGTATGAGTGACTGTATAGATAAATGTGTACTTGTAATAGTGATTTTATAAGTCACTAAGTATGAGTTACTATCTATATGAATAAATAAAGTGGTGTTTGTATAAGTGTGTAGCTGACTAAATGTAAGTATGATCAATTGTTTGTATAGGTGAGTAGGATGACTGTATAACTCAATAAAATGTGTGCTGGTGGGTAATGTTGGCATAGGTGTATAAGCATATTTAATAGTTTTCTATTGATCTTTATCAACATGTTTGACTGAATTTATAGGTAAGGGTTTACAGGTGAGCGTAGACCTAGGAATCACTGAGTGGGTTTTTATAAACTATTATTGGTGTATCAATGGTTTAAGCATGGCACTCTACATTTTATAGTGAATGATGAAAAGGTTATACTAGTGTATGATGAGGTTTATCTGATTGTCCCGTGGATGATGTCATCAGTGATGTCATCAGTGATGTAATTTGAGATGTCATCAGTGATGTCATTGGTGATGTCATTGGCCATGTCATGAATGATGTAATATGTGACATCATAAGCAGTGTATTGCAGGCGCTTAGTACAACTAACTATAACGGAGGAATTTTAATGGTTTTGCACAAGTGAAATGTACAGCTAACTATAACACTTGTAAAACCTCTGGTTTTCTCAGTGAATTTCTAAGATTTTTTAATGCTAATCCCAAACTATAACAGGCCTGAAACTTATGGTTTTTTCAGTGATTGTCAAAGGTTTTGTAAAAGGTAATTTCTAACTATAACATAACGGAAACCTATGATTTTTTCAGTGAATTTCAAAGATTTTTTCAATGACAATTTTTACATGTATTAATAGTTATATATTTTTTTCATATTGATTTAGTACATTTTATTAAGGTATTTATTTTTTGATATTTCGTTTTTTAATTATTTTTTAATTACATTATATATTTTAAATATTAATTAAAAAAAATGTTTTTAAAAATATTGAAATCCTAGGATTTTTTTATTTTATATGTTTTTTAAATATATTTATATTATTGTTTTTATTGGGGTTTTTTCATATTTCTTTGGGGAGTCGCGCCCCCAAAGTGTACCTTTCTCGAACACAGCGCAGAACCTAGCCTCCGTTTTAGATTTATTGTGTAGGATCCGCGTAGGATGTGCGATGGGTGGGTATTGTCCTTTGCGATTTCTATGCAACCCATATGCGACTTCTGGCGCATACCCGACACATAAGTATTATGTATCGCGACCCTTGCACGCTTCTGACGTCATATAGGTTTTGGACACAGCGGGGCGTGACTCCCGCAAACATTTTTTACATTATCTGAGCTAATCATGAAAATAATATTTGTTTAGTTTTAATAAAGTTATATTACTTTTAAATGCAATTTCACGAAGTCGCGCTGGGTGTGTGCTGCTTGTGCGCACCCTATGCGGATCCCATGTGACCAGAAAAAAGATATTTGATTGGTTCATAACATTTCCAATTCTAACTATTGAAGGACCCCACCCATTTTAATCATTCGTCTTAGCCCTTCTTTGGAGCAGCAACCCTACTAGGAAGAACTTAATGTTTTGCTGTTTGGAGACCTGACTTTGATTTTCATTAAAGAACAATGGCTAATGAAGAGAAAGAATCATCTGATTCTGAATAATCCAACAATGCAGAATTTCTACCGGAGCCTGCATGTCCTGAGAGATACAGTTCTAGTGTCTGGAAACTTTTTACATTTCCTGCAGGCCTAAAAAAAGTGAACGCTACCAAGGTCACTTGTAAAATATACAAAGCCATCGTACTCTCATGTGGAGATCCGAATAAAAAGTATTCTTGCCGGACCGGAAGCATGCTTAAACATTTAAAAAGTTACATCCTGTCTATCTAGCACATGAGGAGTGCTGAAGACTCAGAGAAAATCCACTAGCAGCACCAGCAGTTGCAAGCACTTCAGGGATTTTCCCATCAAGTCAACATCTGGACATACGTCCCCAATTGGCTAATGCAAAAATGCACTGCATTAAGTGTAATAGGCTGCTGTGCTATGGAGAGCAGTCTGCGGACTTGGTTTGCAGGGCTTTAGAAAATCATCGGTGCTAGATTTTTTTTTTGTTTTACTCCAGAAGTTCATTGTTTTGCTGCTCCAGTTCTCTTTTTCCTCTTGAAAAAAAAAATCACCAAATCATTCAGAAAAACACAAAAAAATATTTAAAAAACACAAAAAAGGTTTTTTCAGAACTAACTTAACTAACTAACTGGTTAAAATAAGAGCTGCATGTGTATGATAGTGAGTGAAAGTTTGGTTGAATGTATGCGTAGTGGATAATTGAATGAAAGAATGCATTTATGGTGTATGGTGAATGTATAAGTGCAGAACTATAAGGAAGTGCTGCAGCATGACACTGTAAGCTCTTTAGCTGAAATGTGCTGTGGTACTTCTGAAGCACAGGCATACAACATACGTACATAAATATTTTGCAAGTCTGTGCTTTCCTCTGCACTGCTGCTTAAACTGCAGCCATGTGGTGACATAGGCACCCTTGCACCATGGTGCAAGGATATGTGTGCCGTGGAGTTTGTTTTTGTGCAGGAAAAAACCACCTTCCTGCACAAAAACAGTCAATGCATTTTTCTCCTTCAATGTATTCTTGTAGCATATATTGAAAGTTAAAAAATGAGGAGAAATGAAAACGATTCCCCTTGTTGTGCCTTGCTACATCAATTGGAGGATTGTGCAGCATTCACACACATGTCCAGATTTATGATTTTTGATAAATCTGGAGATGAGTCTTGTTTTATGAGTGTTGTGTGGAAACACCCACAGCAACACTTATGGAACGCCCTTTCAATGCAAAGTGGTGTGTATGAAGAGGTCGTATTTACAATGAGAAGGAAAGCTACACAGGTTGCCTTTTCATCTCCTTGTAAATATGAAGGAATATCTTGCGCTATCACTATGTTACAAAAAGTGACATATTGTTGGTACAGGATGCTTCTAAATCTGCCCCATAAGAGCGTAGGTATTGGCAGACTGTTACAATAAGAACATATTTCTAGTTGGTTGATTGAAGAATTGCATGAGAATGACAGGAGGTAAGCACAGAGATATCTCCCTAAAGATGCTCAAAGAAGAATGATTGAAATGATTGCAGTCCTTCGATAGGTACAATAGAAAATGTTATGAAAAAATCAAATCTTTTTTTTCAGGTCACATGGGATCCTATGGCAGAGGGATTCCAACACTACTTAGGTATTAACTGTGTATTTTGAGGAGTGTATTAATACTTTGTACCTTCTTGCAGATCTGCTGGCATAGTATATAAAGAAATTAACTTTTACTAAGGTTAATGGCTATGCCAATCCTTAACTAAATGAGTAATAAATAAAGTATTTTCAGTACTGCAAAGAGACAACACCTAGGTTTTGGCAAAGTCATAGGACATATTTATAGATTTGTGAAGGGAAGGGATGGGGCCTCATGTAACATGTACAAACACACTCTGTGACATGTTTTAAGTTAAAGAATGTAGTCTCTTGTAATCCTGAAACTTCTTAGACCCTAGTAGCCCACTATGTCTCTGTATTGAACACCATATAGCTGTGTTGCAGAGAAGTGCTGTGAAGCTATATCCCATTTCATACCTCTCTGCAATTCAACTGTTTGGCAATCTCTGCACATATCTGGTGGGTTTGTTGGCCCCAGTGACACTCCGTATTCATGTTAACTTTATCCTGTAACTTAAAACGCCCACAGAGCACCTTTCCACACATATCTACTCCCCTTTCTTCACCTGTGCGCAAACACAGGCCATTGTGCATTTTAATACTTAGTTAAACTTACCTTCACAGTAATAGAAATAAAAAATGCTACACATTGTTTTTCAATTTTTTTTTATAATCTAAATTTTTAAAAATGTGATATTTTAGAATTAGGATCTGTGAAAGAGAAGAAAAATACAGGTATAATATATATTATTATATTTTTTACAATACAGCATAATTTTAACATTTTACAAATTATTTTCTTTGCCTTTTTTGCTGTTTTCAGAATATATTGAGTTTTTCTTGAAACAGTGATTTCAATCGTACTCATCACATAACAGCAGGCAAAAAAAAAATAATCAATAAGATTGTTTAAAAAATCCCAAGACTATATCCTCAATAACATACCATATAATGCAAATCACAGATATATAAAATGCTTGCTCCTAACAAAATGTTTTACCGTAAATGTATATACACAGTAAATGTCGTTGTTTAAAAATATACGGTGAGAGAAAGTGCAAGAAAAAGTCCGTAATTCAAACATACTCCTTTCCTCTTGGCCAAATGGTATTCTTGAAATTCTTTATATTGAAATTGTCCAATAGTAATCGTATTAATGCATATTAATAAATTCCTCAGAGGCCAAATTATGTTCCTTAAACTTTGGCTTTAAAAATATTAGGTAAGAATTTGATAATTTGCTTGGCAAACATTGTTTAAAAACCAACTGATCATCATTACAATATGTCCAGACTTTATTACATTTTAGATAGGCAGTGTAATGTCCAAATGTTGTGGGAGCACCATAATGGAAAATGATTGCTACTGCTAAAAAAGTCCTTCCTGATATTGATAGTTGACTTCCTACAAAGTGTTTTATGAAAGTGTTCAATTTTCTTCCATCAGCTGTACAACGTTGCATCATTAAAATTATATATTGTCCATATCTTTGTATAAATAATGTTGATAACATTTATGATTTGCATTGGCTACACTCCATGTTTTTATTTGCTGCTTTAACTAGTTTATTGAAAGATACTAATTTACAGTCTGGTAATGTTAAATATATAATTTATTCAGTGTCTATATCAGTGCTACATGTATACATACAATTTTCACAATAATGTTCTCATTTATAACAAAGGCCAAAAAGATTTTCAAATTCTATTCCTTCATTTTCCAAGATGGTAAGCATATACATTAGAAATTCCTGATCATCTTGTTGGATATTCTGTGTAAATTGTGTTGAACCAGAACATGCATCCAAAAGATTACGAATATCACAAACGCTTTGTATTTTAGTTTTATCAGTTCTCAATTTTTCATAAATAGAATACAAGGAACAAAATCTTTTTTCCTGATCTTTTTCCCCACTTCTCCATAATTTGCTGTTTCAAACTTTAGGGGAAAAACAAAATTGACCACTACATTAACATAGCAGTTGTTGACACCTGAACTATTTTCAAACTGATAAGCAACATTCTCTTCAAGAGTATCTTTTTTCTTTTTGCTTCCAATGACATTATCTTGTTTTTTTCCTTCTCTATCCTTTCATTACAGATATTCTCATACCTCCTTTTTCGACCTACCACACACTTTTCAAATACAGGATATTGTGTCATCAAAATCAATCAAAAACAAACCAGATAAAGTTCTGACTCAGGACAAAGCAACATGTACTATACCCTCTTTAACACAGTACTTCCAATATTCACCAAAGAACAGTCTACACTTAAACCTTGAGATTTATGAATAGTCATTTTGTTGGAATAATAATCAGCCACACGATGGTTAAAGAGAGCTGAGTTTATTCACGTCTGGTCTCTCGCACTGCGCTCACCTCAGTGAACGTTCTATGTCAAACGCCCTACCAACATTCCATGGGACAAACAATAGCGGTTGTGGGAGGAGGGGGGGGAAGGAACATACCATTAGTATATGTCTAATAAGAACAATAACAACATATCTTAGCGCACTTAAACAAGATGAGATTACAACACATCTCCCCTTGTACATGGACAGCTCAAGTGAAAGGTCCTCGGAGAGGAAAGATTACATTGTTTAGGTTACATAGTCCTTTTGCCAACTAGGTGGCTGACGCATCCTGGTCACTCTGGTTTCCTGCATGTCCGATGAATCATCGTCTGGGGTTTGCTCACCAACAGCCGTTGGTACGCACACATCTGGGCAAACACTCACATTGTCTATACTCCATGTACTACCATCCTCCAACACCAGGGAGTTATTGTTCACTCTCTGTATCCTTGCAGGTTTAGAGAAGGAGGACACTTTAGCTCGACCCACAGCAGGTCTTTTGACCACCACCCATTGACCCACATAGAACTTCTTGGAGGATGTTCCCCATTTCTGGTCGTACTTGGTTTTGTACTCCTTTTGATGTAGTTCCACCTTGTCTTTCACAGACTGCCTGTCTACCCACACAGGACTGCTCCCATTCAACCAATTAGGGTTAAGCTTGGACCCAGGGTTTCTCCCTTTGAGGGACACAAATGGAGACACCCCTGTCACTGCATTAGGGGCAGAATGATATGACCATAGTGTTTTCCTCACTGCCTCCTCTACTGGTTCACACATAGTAACAGCCATTTGAATAGAACTCTTCACCATCCTGTTTGCCCTCTCCACCATACCGTTAGCCTTGGGACAGTAAAGAGGTGTTCTTATGTGTGAGATGGCTAAGTCAGACAAAAACTTTTTCATGACTTCTGATGTAAATTGGACCCCATTGTCTGTCACTAAGGAACTGGGGATACCTTCTGTAGCGAATATTTCCTTCAGGAATTCTATCATATCCTGAGTGGTTATAGAGTGGACAAACTTGGTGCTGATCCAATGTGAATGGTAGTCTATAATCACAAACATGAATCTCTGGTTGGCTCTGAGGAAATTCATGGGCCCAATTATGTCAATTCCCAACTTGTCCCATGGTTTACTGGGAACATCTATAGGAATAAGGGGGGCTTTGTGTACAACTTTTGATTTGTCACTTCTGCCACACGCTTCTCAATCTTTGACCATGCTTTCCACCAACCCATCCATACCTGGGAACCAATAGTGTTGTCCCACTTTACTCTTTGTCATACTTCCTGGATGACCCTCGTGTGCTAGCACAATGATCCTGTTTCTCATTCCAACCGGGGGAATGACCTTGTTCCCTCTCCACAGCTGACCATTCATGCTGGATATTTCATCCTTCACAGACCAATAAGGCTTGAGGTTCTCAGCTAACTCTCTATTGTGCTCAGGCCACCCTTTCTCAACAAACTTCATAAGATCCTTTAATTCTGGGTCATTTTGGGAATCATTCTTCCATTCCTCTTTACCGATGGCTGGAAGTTCCACCGCAAGTATAGTTTCATCTGGTGGTTCACTTACATTGTCTTCACCTTCTATGGGCAACCTAGACATACAATCTGCAATGGTATTTTTCTCACCAGCCACGTAACACATTGTGAAATTGTACCCTTGTAATGCCAGTACCCATTTGGCGATACGTGGAGTGTCCCTCTCCAAATTCTTAGTTGAAAATAGGGGAATCAATGGTTTATGGTCAGACCTTAGTGTGAAAGGGATACCCCACAGGAAGAATTTAAAATGGATTATAGCCCAGTAACACGCTAAGGCTTCCCTTTCAATGGTGGAGTAATTGGATTCAGGAGCCTTAAGTGTTCTGGAAGCGAATGCAATGACCCTTTCGCATCCACCATTGGTTTGGGTGAGGGACGCCCCTAGGCCCTTGCTGCTAGCATCTGTAGTAAGAGTAGTCTTTTCATTAGGATCGAACATCCCCAATGTGGGTGCTCTTGCCATGGCTGCCTTAATATACTTGAATTCCTTCTCGCACTCCTCACTGCACTTAAAAGTGCAATTTTTCTTTAGAAGTTCTCTCATGTTGCTTGTGTGACTAGAGAAATTCTCCACAAACTTGCTCATGTACTCATCTAAACCCAGGAAGGATCTGACCTCCTCTTTAGTAGACGGAGGGGGTGCAAGGGATACAGCATCTACCAAACTGTTTTTTGGTTTTATCCCTTCACCGGATATGGTATGCCCAAGGTAGGTCACAGTTTTGACTCCTATCTTACATTTGTCCTTTTGTGTAGTAAAACCAGCTTTACTCAATTTACATAAAACTACTCTTAGGATAGAGTTATGCTCGCACTCTGAGTCCCCGTAAATCAATATATCGTCCTGAAAGCACAGAACCTTACCAGGATGTGTTGCATTATGCGTTGGAAAACCGCCGCCGCGGACGCCAACCCGAAAGGCATACGATTATACTGGTATGCTCCGAATGGCGTAATGAAAGAAGTCAGGTTTTTGGACTCCGGATGAAGGGCAACCTGGTGGTATGCCGCCGAGAGATCCAATACACTGAAAAATTTAGCCCCCTTTATCACACTGAGCATCTCATTTATTCTAGGGAGAGGATGCCTCTCTACCCAGATATTGGCATTAAGATCCCTAAGATCCACACACAAACGAATCCCTTTGCCACCACCTTTAGAAGCGACCACAATGGGGGCTAACCATTCAGAACTCTCAATTTTCTCAATCACCCCCAAGGACTCCAATTTTTCCAACTCTTTTTGCAGGGAATCTCTCACCACCAATGGCACTGATCTGGCTCTGTGTACTGTGGGTTTGCAATGTTTTTTAAGTTTTATTTTATGAAGGAATCCCTTTAACAATCCTAACTCACTGGAGAATACTTCAGGGAACTCCTCACACACCTCATTACCAATATTGGGTTGATCAATCAAATAGACAGGTTCCGAGGCGTTGGGGTCTAATCTTATACCTAGGTCCTTTTGATGCCTCCATCCCAGTAAGCACGATCCTTTCTTAGTTAGATACACTTTACCCACAGTAGCTCTTTCTTTAAATCTGATGTGCATAATGATCATTCCTGCAACAGGTATGGTGTCATGGTTATAACCTCCCGGGTTGATGTCAGTAGGCAAAACTTCATACACTTTGTCAACAGACCTGGTCTTAAACGTGGTTTCATCTATAAGAGTATATGGTGAACACGAATCCGCATAAACTCTATACGCCACACCATCAAGCATAATTTCACATTCTGGATAGCTACATCCAGTATTTTCAAGCAATTCATTAACCATAAATACAATGTCTTCCCTTGGTTCTTCATCATCCCAAATCATATGGGTCACTTCTTTCTTTATATCATGACACACCTTGGTGAAGTGTCCCCTCTTGTTGCATTTCCTGCACATGGCACCCCTTGCTGGACATTTTACACTATTCGCCAAGTGATTGGGATTACCACAACGGAAACATTTCACCTTTTGAGACTCTTCCTTTAAGATAGTGCTACTTTTATGCGTAAATTTGCCCTTGTCATATTTATTGGACACTTTCAGGACTTCATCCTCACATACTTGTTTCACCTCAACCGCTTCTTTCATCTCATTCATACAGAATGCTGTGTGTTCAATGCTTTTAGCTATGTCAATAGCTTGCTTTAATTCAGGGGCATCAGCAAGTAACTTTTCCTTTAAATTCCTATCAGAAGTGCACCTAACCAATTGGTCTCTTATAAGTGAATCTGTGAGATTTCCAAAATCACAGGTGGAAGACAACCCTCTAAGGACAGCTATGTAATTCACCACCCTTTCTTGTTTCCCTTGATTCCTTGAAAAAAAATTGTGTCGCTCCAATACCACATTAATTTTTTTTCCAAACTGGACTTCCAATTTTTTCAAAGCAATACGGTAAACATCTGGTGGAATATCCCCTTCTCCTTCTCCACCTCTATTTTCCAACTCAACTTCAGGTAGATTATCATACATTTCTCTAGCATGCTTACCCAAATTGTGTAACAATATGTGCAACTTCCTTTCTGATGAAAACCTGTTACCTCCTATAGCTATCAAATAAGATTCAAATATCTTCTCCCAATTCTTCCATGGAGTGAGAGGTTCTCCATCATCATTGAGAAATGGAGGGGGTTGTGACATCGACATTGCAGTAGCCATTAGAATCTAATACACTCAATACCCCCAGTGAGATTTAAAAAAAAAAAACGTGCAATTTTGACAATACAATGCTGTCTCCTCACTATGCAATGCACTTTTAAATAGCTCTAGGCAATACGTGACGAAAATGGTACCAACAATGTCAAAAGAACAGTTTCAGTCTCAATAAGCTGTGCCCGTCAGCGTGACACGCACCAATTAGTGATGAGATGAATGCTGTGCCTGTCAGCGTGAACGCTCAACAGGCTCCTGAATAAAGTGCCTTGTAACGTTGAAAATATTTAACAGCGCAACAGCACCCTCTGACAAGCTTTAGATGAAAGCTGTGCTTGTCAGCGTGAGAAAATACCAACTCTAAACCACAGGAACAGACTCCACAATAATGTTTCCCACGCCACGTAATGCTGGGCTGTCGTATGGCTGAGATACCCGCCACCCCCTCTCAACACAATCCCCAAAAGGAGGGAAACCGGAAACAGTTCTTAAAGTTTTTGGATGTGGGATGGAGTGACCATCCCGGCCGTATTTATTAAAACAAAAAATTAAAACATTAAACGTTTTCATGTTATGTACAATTTCATTATCACATTACGATGTTTGGCTAACCTTAACATAATCTCTAATACAGAGGTTCTCCTAGCCGAACTAGCATCCTACAAAAAACATTCTCTAAGAACACTGAAATTGTACATCCTAACGTTTAAGGGCCAACGGCAAGGTCATAACCGGTGTCAAGATCCCTAACCAGACTTACCCCTCCCACTTGGGAGGGGCGACAGCACAGAGGCTTACCTCAAGTGCAACTACTAACAATTTCCCTTGACTTGACGGGGGCACTTAAGACTCGACGCCATTTAAAGGTCGTTCGAACACTTGTGTGTGGTATCTAGAAGGTATCGTTGACCTCTCCCCACCCCACACAACTTACCGCATCTGCCGTCGCAGATGACACTGGCCCCGGGAAATTCCCCAGGAGGGGGCTGTAACCCCTCCTACAAAGGAAGGGGCCTTGACCGCCTTTCCTTTACTTCCGGCGACCCGCCCTTAGACGGGACCGCCTCCCCATTGAGGGGCCAATGGCCACCTCTCCCGAGCGCTCCCATCCGTGTTGGGTGACGCCCACTCATAGGGATCTACCAATTAGTGCTCACCGATCATGACCTTACCGCCTACCAAAAATAAATACGACAATTCTTACTCAAACCTATGAAAACATTGGTCGCTACGACCGAAAGAACATGCTGAAATTGCAACACTACATCAAATCATTTTAATCGTAACAACCTAGACGATATTCACCATACTTTATTAAGATTAACAACAAACTGATACTGTCACAGCCTGTAGACGAAATGGAAAAAACAAACTTATAAATTCACTTTATTGCACAACAACTTGCTGTCCTCAGGGGCTGGTGGGTGGGTCAAAATTGGCTCTTCGTTCCGTCCCGAGCTCACGTGTAGCGAGGAGGTGCAGCTTCGGAGCACAAGAACAAGAGGACGTCTTCTGGTCTTGCGTCTCTTTTTATCCGTCTTCAGGGCGGGCGAAAACCCGCCCCTGCCCGCCCCGAGGGCGTGGCTGGCTGCGTCGGTGTCTAGGCCAGCCCACTCTAGGGCGGGAAAAAGCGCGCCCCGGCTACGCCGCTTCGGGCATACCAGCCGAGACGCGCCTCCCGCCCAAAAATGGCTTCCCGGGGGGATCGAGGCACTCCGCCATACGTTCGGGGGGACCGAGTGGTCGCCCCTTTCCATATGGCTGAGATACCCGCCACCCCCTCTCAACACAATCCCCAAAAGGAGGGAAACCGGAAACAGTTCTTAAAGTTTTTGGATGTGGGATGGAGTGACCATCCCGGCCGTATTTATTAAAACAAAAAATTAAAACATTAAACGTTTTCATGTTATGTACAATTTCATTATCACATTACGATGTTTGGCTAACCTTAACATAATCTCTAATACAGAGGTTCTCCTAGCCGAACTAGCATCCTACAAAAAACATTCTCTAAGAACACTGAAATTGTACATCCTAACGTTTAAGGGCCAACGGCAAGGTCATAACCGGTGTCAAGATCCCTAACCAGACTTACCCCTCCCACTTGGGAGGGGCGACAGCACAGAGGCTTACCTCAAGTGCAACTACTAACAATTTCCCTTGACTTGACGGGGGCACTTAAGACTCGACGCCATTTAAAGGTCGTTCGAACACTTGTGTGTGGTATCTAGAAGGTATCGTTGACCTCTCCCCACCCCACACAACTTACCGCATCTGCCGTCGCAGATGACACTGGCCCCGGGAAATTCCCCAGGAGGGGGCTGTAACCCCTCCTACAAAGGAAGGGGCCTTGACCGCCTTTCCTTTACTTCCGGCGACCCGCCCTTAGACGGGACCGCCTCCCCATTGAGGGGCCAATGGCCACCTCTCCCGAGCGCTCCCATCCGTGTTGGGTGACGCCCACTCATAGGGATCTACCAATTAGTGCTCACCGATCATGACCTTACCGCCACAGGTCCGGATAGTTGACCGGCTATCCGGACCCCCCACAAAAAACTCCTACCTAGAGGTCATGATTTAACGATTTTAACCAAGCTAAGAAGTCTCCTATGAGTAACTCATTCCCAACCCTCGACAAATGCACACCATCCCCCAAATACATACTGTCGTCATTAATACAACTATGCGAGATCGAATGCAATGTCTTGGAACGGAACAACCTACTCACTTTGTTATTCAATTTTTTAACGGAATGATTCAACGCAGGGATCGAGATAGCCCCCCGCCACACTTTTCGTGGGATCATATGAGACCACGCAATTGTACACCCCGGAACTCTCCTTGCTAACCAACTTACCGTGGAAAGCATAGCCTCCAGGAGAAGTCGTCTACCGGTGGTGGCCAAATCATTGCCCCCTAGATGCACTATGACTATGGACGGCGGTGACCTCATCCGCTCTAACAAACCCTCAAAGAATGCTTGAAACTGGTCAATACAGAGACCGCCTCTTCCGTAAAAGGACACTCTGTACCCGTATTCCCCAGGTACGTGAATCATGTCACCTGCTTTGAATACGTCTGCGGCCCGTCTCACGTATGAGTGGCCTACGACCCACACCTCCTTTCTCTCAGCCGGTGATGTGCGACCGCTGGCCTGGTGTTGGGTCGACTGCACAGTCCGCCCTGCCGCGTAGGCTTGCGCAACTGAAAACAAACAAAAGACAAGAAGCGTGAGTACATGATTACAGCTTCACAACATGTGCAATCGCACATACCTCTTATAACAATTGGAGGACCAGCGCCCCACACGTTTTACTTGTTCTATATCAAGACCCCTGGCTGTAGCTTCAGTGGCAGCCCCTATTCGAAAGGAATGGGTCCCAAATTCGCCCGGGTCCAAGCCCGCTGCGGCAATGGCCATTGCAAGCACCCGCTGAAACTGAAACCTCGTCAGCGGGGTGGCGTCTGCATGCCTCAACAATGTCCCCCCCCATGATGCCACCCTTCGTGCTAGGTAATCTTCTAAGCACTGTACCGGACACATGGATGACCCGGGGATCCTGCGAATGATCGTGCAGTCCCCCTTCCCATCTTGGTCGGTCTTGGACCTGAGAAAGGAGACAACCATCGCATCGCCCCTGATCTGAACATGTTCCCTGCACAAGCCCCCCGCCACATCCTGTTTGTTCCTTGCAACCAGCTCACTAACTCTCATAGCCCCGTGAAATGCTAGCGTAAATGCAGTCCGGAACAAACAGGTCTCGAAAGGGGACGAGCATGTGCTAGGGAGTGTGGCCAGTAACTGGGACAACCTATCTAGACCTATCGGTCGTCTTACGTCTACCCTGCGACCCTCTAGGCGTTGCCAACCACGCAGCGCCTTTTGTACTGTAAAAGACGCTGTCGGGTCCTGGATGCCATGGGCCCTGGCAACAAAGGAAATGGCGGCACGATGCCTTTGGGCCGTAGCCACCGATTTCCCAGCCCTACGTAAGGACATCAGGAAAAGTACTACCCACTCTTCCTGACCCCAAAGACCCCCTCTCTCTGCCCCCAAAAAGGCTAAATAGGCCTGAAACGCCCCTTCATATGCCTTCCTTGTCCTGGGTGCTAGACTCTCTCCCACGAGGTGACGAAGTTCGGGGCACCGAGAGACCAGAGAGCTTCGGGGAAGGGTGCCGGCTCTGGGTCCGCTGAAGGAAGGAAACCCGAGAAAGCCTGCATGTGAAAACGAGACAGTGCATCAGCAGCCTGATTCATCACCCCTGGGACATGTTTTGCTCTGAATATCACGTTCAGTTGCATACACAGTAAGACAATTTCCTTAAGCAGCCTCAAAATCAATTTACAACGGGCTGCCTGACTATTGATGCATTCTACCACGGTCATGTTGTCGGACCAGAACACGACAGAATGATCTCTGAACCCTTCAGGCCATGTTCTCAGGGCCACCAGAATGGGAAATAGTTCAAGGAAAGCAATATTACTCGTCAGCCCTTTCTCGTGCCACCATAGGGGCCATTTTTGTGCAGACCATTTTGTGCCGAAGATGGCGCCAAAGCCTATGCTTCCTGCTGAATCTGTCCATAGCCCAAGCTCTTCGGAGGACACTGCTGGCTTGTTCCAGACGACTCGGCCATTGAAGTCCGCCAAAAATGCTAACCAAATCCGCATGTCCTGGCGGACCTCGGCCGATAACCTCGTGCGATGATGACCATCTTTTAGGCCAACCATCGCCTGGGCAATTGAGCGGGAAAAGGGGCGAGCCATTGGGATCACCCTCAAGGCAAAATTCAACTTTCCAACTAATTGTTGCAACTGATGCAGTGTAACCTTAGATGCATTTAAACATACTTGTAGGGCTGCCCTAAATTTCAACACTTTGCTAGCTGGTAAACGGAAACACCCCTCCCTTGAGTCCAACTCGATCCCCAAAAACTCGAGGCAAGTCGTGGGACCCATAGTTTTACCTGGTGCCAATGGCACGCCAAAATGACCCATCAACACACAGAATTCCGCTAAGGCCTGGGCACATTCGGGATTTCCGGCGGGGCCAAGGAACAAAAAATCGTCAAGGTAATGCATTACATTTCGGAAACCCGTTTTCTTAGTGAACACCCATTGCAGGAAAGTACTGAATTGCTCAAAATAAGCACATGATATAGAGCATCCCATTGGCATACACCTATCCATGTAAAATGACCCCTGGAACCCGAATCCCAGAAGACGTTGATCGTCTGGGTGTACCGGGAGCAACCGGAACGCTGACTCGATATCTGACTTCGCCATCAACGTCCCGGGCCCCAGGCGATTCAAGATGGCTACTGCCTCATCAAACGATGCGTATCGCACCGAACAAACTTCTGGATCGATTGCTTCGTTCACCGAAAGACCATGCGGAGCAGACAGATTATGGATCAAGCGAAACTCACCTGGGTCCTTCTTGGGGACCACCCCTAACGGAGAACAAACAAAATCCGGCACCGGGGGTACACTAAACGGGCCCGCGACCCGTCCCCGGCTAACCTCTTTCTGAATTTTCTCTTGCACTACAGTTGTATGTTGTAAAACGGAAAGCTGATTTTTGCACATCCCTACACCTTGAAAGTCCCCCACCGGGATGCGGAAACCATGTGTAAAACCGTTCCGCAGCACCCCGGCAGAAGTACGATCCGGGTATTCGCTGAGCCAGGGAATCATTGCCAAGGTATCAATCGGGGTTGGTAACGGCGCCCCTCGGACTAGATTAGACCTGTTTAGCGCCTCCCTTACCCCCATTCTCACCCGTTCTGGCTCTGCACGATGACTCAGGATGGGACGACCCACACGTACTACACTCATGTTTGAATTTACACAATCCCGGAGGCCTGGTACATTTCCCTTTGTTGAAGTTAAAACAGAAACCCTTTCTTCCTGTATTGCCTGCGGGCCTCGACTGATCGTCGGTGCTCGTACTTGGTCGAAAGGGCGTCCCCCCATTTCGGCGGGAGTAATCAACAACAGTGCTCCCAACCAATGGCATTCTTAACATCCCCGATTCTTTCATTTTATCCCATGTTACAGAATCGTAACAATCCCAAGTCAAACTCTTGTTATGCTCCTTTTCTTTCCTGAACAGATTGTCATAACAAAACCAATGGTTACCTTGATATGCTGTCGAGTAACCCATTATTCGTGATTGATAAATGGGAAACTCTGGAAGCAACTCGGGCCTACGTTCCCCCAAAATCGATGTAAAAATACCCCACGCATTGCCCCAGTTGCCAATATTCTCATTTACCTTAAAGGCGGCCATTTTTGCGCGCCAAACACTCGGATGCATTAGGTCCTTCTGACTTTTAACATGCTCCACCTCATAATGATCAACAAGCAAGGAGAAAATATTCACGTACTCCCCCGCCCAGATCTTTTCCTTTATAGCTAAAGGTACATGTTGTCCCAATCTCTCTCTACGAGAGGGTGCTGACTAGTCCCTTGCAATCGGCAATGGCCGCTTACCTGAACCGGACGCAGCATCTGCCGCTTGCGGCTTGTCTATTCCCGCCAACGGCGTAGTCACTTTAGCTGCATCTCTCTTCTCACGAAGCCCTTTTATCAGCGCCTGTGCCTCGGCAGCCGTGGCGCCATCACTACTATCCCCCAACCATGCTGCTAGCTGTGCTGCCAGCTCGGGAGGCATGTCTTCCTTGGAAGTCGGGGTGACGACAACGGGGATTGGATTCCCCTCCATCGGTACTGGGGTCGGTGCCTCGAGCGGGGCAGAGGGAACCGGGACGTCTCCACCGGCTGGAACCCTTCTCGGCCTCTTAGGTCTCCCTCCAGCCGGCGCAGGGCCCGAACCCTCCTCCCCGTCTCGCTCCGCCAACCGTTTCTTTATGTCGGATACCTCTTTGCAAAGGGCCCGCACCATCTGGTCGGTCGTCATTCTCTTTGCGCCTTTCTTGGGCATATCTCCGAGGAAGTATCTAAAAGACAAAGAAAAAAGATCAAAACGCTCAAAATTGGCTCTTCGTTCCGTCCCGAGCTCACGTGTAGCGAGGAGGTGCAGCTTCGGAGCACAAGAACAAGAGGACGTCTTCTGGTCTTGCGTCTCTTTTTATCCGTCTTCAGGGCGGGCGAAAACCCGCCCCTGCCCGCCCCGAGGGCGTGGCTGGCTGCGTCGGTGTCTAGGCCAGCCCACTCTAGGGCGGGAAAAAGCGCGCCCCGGCTACGCCGCTTCGGGCATACCAGCCGAGACGCGCCTCCCGCCCAAAAATGGCTTCCCGGGGGGATCGAGGCACTCCGCCATACGTTCGGGGGGACCGAGTGGTCGCCCCTTTCCATTCTCCTTGGCTTCCCCAACGAAACCGTCACAATTAACACAGGTGCCTTGGTGTTTCTCACACACTCAACTTTGCGCTAGCACCATCCGGACTGAAGACTCCACATCAAACGTGATCACCACAGTGAAAGCATGACTGGAAGCTTCACACCAGCCAAAACACACGCCTTGAATAAAAGTAGAAAACTTCGGTGTCGTCAGGGATAGCGCTCTGCTAATGGTTTTGTCACGCAGGGAAGCTACAAGCATACAGCTGACTGAATAGTGACATCTGCGCCGTGAAAAGCAAACACACACGGTGCTTCTTAATTAACAGTTCCCTTAACAGTCACTGGGTGATCGGTGCGCTGTCATGAAAAGCGCCGACTTCCACTAATCATCCGTCCGACAGATGAAGGGAACTCACGGAATACCGCTTGAACGCACAGCGGAATGCGATGACAAGCTTGGCTGCTAACTGCGCAAGTTTCAAAGCGCCAGCCAAAAGTCAAGAAACGCCAGGAAATTATAACCGCGTAACCTCTTCAGGAACGAGTAAAGAGCCTCACAGAAAGGAAAAGGAAGCTGGGCTCCATAAACACTCGTCAGCGAACACAGTTCGTAAATCACAGAAGACTCACGGTTACTTGACCTCGGCGTCGTGGTTCAAAGCAGTGCTGAATAAACGGGGGAAGACCAGATCTGCCCCCCGCACAGCCCCGTCGCCAATTTGTTGGAATAATAATCAGCCACACGATGGTTAAAGAGAGCTGAGTTTATTCACGTCTGGTCTCTCGCACTGCGCTCACCTCAGTGAACGTTCTATGTCAAACGCCCTACCAACATTCCATGGGACAAACAATAGCGGTTGTGGGAGGAGGGGGGGGAAGGAACATACCATTAGTATATGTCTAATAAGAACAATAACAACATATCTTAGCGCACTTAAACAAGATGAGATTACAACACATTGCATATGAACAAACTGAACAACAACAAATTCGTTTTACTTCTTCAATCTGACCAAATGTAATTTTTAAAATTTAAATTCCATCTTTATTCTGATAATTAACAAAATCCACAACTTTACCCATTGCTCCATTAACTAAAGCTTTTTCTACATCAAAATGTCGCCTTAAAATTCCAAGATGGTAAGCATATACATTAGAAATTCCTGATCATCTTGTTGGATATTCTGTGTAAATTGTGTTGAACCAGAACATGCATCCAAAAGATTACGAATATCACAAACGCTTGTATTTTAGTTTTATCAGTTCTCAATTTTTCATAAATAGAATACAAGGAACAAAATCTTTTTTCCTGATCTTTTTTTCCACTTCTCCATAATTTGCTGTTTCAAACTTTAGGGGAAAAAACAAAATTGACCACTACATTAACATAGCAGTTGTTGACACCTGAACTATTTTCAAACTGATAAGCAACATTCTCTTCAAGAGTATCTTTTTTCTTTTTGCTTGCAATGACATTATCTTGTTTTTTTCCTTCTCTATCCCTTCATTACAGATATTCTCATACCTCCTTTTTCTACCTACCACACACTTTTCAAATACAGGATATTGTGTCATCAAAATCAATCAAAAACAAACCAGATAAAGTTCTGACTCAGGACAAAGCAACATGTACTATACCCTCTTTAACACAGTACTTCCAATATTCACCAAAGAACAGTCTACACTTAAACCTTGAGATTTATGAATAGTCACTGCATATGAACAAACTGAACAACAACAAATTAGTTTTACTTCTTCAATCTGACCAAATGTAATTTTTAAAATTTCAATTCCATCTTTATTCTGATAATTAACAAAATCCACAACTTTACCCATTGCTCCATTAACTAAAGCTTTTTCTACATCAAAATGTCGCCTTAAAATTACCCGACAGTTTATACATGCATATAGATTTTTTTCTAAACTAGCAGTTTTAGATACAATTTTTCTAAAGAATCCAATTTGTTTTCAGTTTTTCTGTCAAAATAATAGTGATTCTTTCTAGTTGGATGTAGTCCATCTGCAGGACTGCGAACGGGTGATTGGGAACCCCAAACCCTCCCCGGGGTACCACAGTTCCTTTCCTGGGGTTATGTTGCAAGCATATCAAGCCTTGTTGGACCAGACGTTTGGCGGAGTCTGTGATTTTGTCGTTGTGCCAAACTCTGGAGACAAGTTCAATCATGGGGGCTGATCCTATGTGAGCAGGGTAGTGTGCCATAGTCAGTATGGGAATCAGGTATGTGTCAGGTAGCAACCATTTGTTCGTGTCTTTTGTCCGCCAGCAGCCTTCATCGTCTTTCAGTCCCACCCGTGCCCATTCAGTCAATTCGTGTTGTGTGCTAGCCATTTGAATGTCCCTAATAGTGTCCCTAGCGTTGGTCCATTTCTTTGCTTGGGACCTGGTTACGTACATGCGTGTCGTCGTCCTATTTTCAGCTGTGGTTCGAGCAGTGATATCGGCTAGTGCATTTCCCTGTCCAATAATGTCCGTCACTTTCTTGTGTGCCTGGCATTTGATGACCGCAAGTCTTTTGGGGAGAAGGACAGCTTTGATCAGGGCGGAGACTAGATCTCCATGTAAGATGGGGGTGCCGTGCGAGGTCAAGAATCCCCTTTCCTTCCAAAGGAGCCCAAAATGGTGAACCACCCCGAAGGCATACTGGCTGTCGGTGTAAATGTTCGCTGTGGTTCCTGCTGCTAGGATGCATGCTCGTGTCAGGGCAATCAGTTCTGCTGCCTGTGCAGATCGTTGTGTGATGATGGCTGTCTCTACTACAGTTCGGGTCGTGGTGACTGCATAGGCAGCTGAAGTGGTGCTATCGGGGAGTTTGATGCAAGAGCCATCCACCCACAGCTCTCCGTAAGGGTCAGGAAAAGCTGTGTCTCTGAGGTCAACCCTACTTCTAGTCTGTTCGTCTGTGAGGGTCACACAGTCATGTACAGGGGGCACATTTGGATCGTTCTCTGGTAGGGGCAACAAAGTTGCCGGGTTCAGTGTGGTGCATCTTTTCAGAGTGAAGTGGGGTGCGAGCAGAGTCAGTTCGTATCCAGTCAGTCATGCACTCGTCAGGTGTTGCGTCTTAGTTTGGTTCAGGAGGGTGTCAACTGCATGGGGTACTAATACCATGAGGGAATTCAAGAGCACGATCCCCTCACTCTGTCGGATAGAGATAGCAGCGGCAGCTACAGCTCGAAGGCAGGCAGGCAAGGCTCTGGCTACGGGGTCAAGAGTGGCAGAGAAGTAAGCGCATGGCCGTTGCTTTGGTCCAATGGACTGGGTCAAGACAGATAAAGCACATCCCTCCCTTTCGTGAGTATAGAGGGAGAAGGGCTTCGTGTAGTCGGGGGTTCCTAGGACCGGGGCTGAACAAAGGGCATCTCATAGCTCTATAAAGGAGGATTGGCATTCAGGGGTCCAAGGGAGTGGGAAGGGGACATCCTTAGCCAGCAGAGAAAGCAGCGGTTTCACAATGAGGCTAAAGTTTGGCAACACTGCCGACAGAAGGAGGTGAGGCCTAATATGGAGTGGACCTTTTTCTGAGTCTTAGAGACAGGGGTTTCAAGAATGGTCTGGATCCGGTCGGGAGTAAGTTTCCTTCCGTCTTTGGACAAAAGGTGGCCTCAGTAAGTGACCTGGGGTTGGCAGAATTGCAACTTCTTCTTGGAGACCTTGTGGCCATTTTCCGCAAGGAAGTGCAGGAGTTGAATGGTGGCGGTGACTGCTAGTGGAGTGGTGTCGGCCGCCAAAAGGATCTCATCGACGTATTGTATCAACACCACTCCATCGGGTAACTGGACCTCATCCAGTTGTCTCTTGAGGGCCTGACTGTAGATGCTGGGGCTTTCTGTGTAGCCTTGGGGTGCTCAACAGAATCTATATGAGCGGGCTTTTAGGGTGAAGCCGAAGAGATATCGGCTGTCTGGGTGGATGGGGATAGAGAAAAATGCGTTTTTGAGGTCAATGACAGTGAAGGTGGTGGCAGTAGAAGGAATCAAAGTCAGGATAGTGGTGATGTCTGAGACCACGGGGTACCGGGGTACAACTACTTTGTTGATCTCTCGAAGGTCGATGATGAAGCGGTATGCTTTCTCATCTCTCTCTCCTTGTTTCTTGATGATGGGCAAGATAGGGCTGTTGCAAACGTTGCTAACCACTTCCTCCACCACTCCTGCGTCTATCAGTGACTGAATGATCTTTACCAATGCCTCCTCGCCCTCGGGCGATATCCGATATTGTGGAAGTTTTGGGAGTATTGCGTCCAGTCGAACAGTGATGTGCACTGGGTCAATCATCATGCGTCCTACGTCCGAATCTGTCTTGGCCCACAGATACGGAGGCAGAGTGTCAAGTAGGGACAAGTCAGTGTCAGTGATAGTAAACATGCATCGGGAAGGGCAATGTCTAAGCAGAATGGGGTTGTCGTACAGGAAAACTCAAACTCCGTCTTGGGAACATCTAATATTCGCTCGGAAATGCTTCAGCAAGTCGAGTCCCATAATGGCGTCAGGAGTATTGGCGGAAAGCAAAAACGTTGTGTGAGTTGTATTGTTCTCTAAGTCAAAGGGGATCGGAGTGGACAAAGGGTTAGTGGAGGGCGTTCCATCGAAACCTATCGATGTTACAAGTGAGCCAGACAAGGGTGCCCTTGGAATCAGTCGTTTAGATAACGCACTACATGTCGCGCCAGTGTCTACCAGAAATGGAGACTCTGTACCCAGGACCTTAGCGGTGACATAAGGACCTTGCTGGTCAACATAGAGTACGACTGGATCCCTCCCTTGCCCTTGGCAGTCCTATGCGAAGTCGTGGGCATCGTCGCAGTCAGACTGCTGGTACTTGTTCTGTCGGGGTCGGTCAAATGTATTTGGTCTGTTTGATTTATCGTTAGTCGTGTCATTTGCGGACCCCCGTTGCTGTCCTCTATTTCTCGGTCCACCCGCTACGTCCTTGGGGTCCCTATTTCTGTTCATCTCCAACAGAACCGGGCACTGGGATTTCCAATGGCCGAATCCTTTGCAGAAGGCACACTGGTCCTCGCTGATGTCTCTCCGTCCAATGTGGGGTGTTGAGGTGCGGTCTTTAGGAGGTGCGTTCCTAGGCACATTTGTCTGGTAGTTTCCTTTGTATTGCTCTCGTCCTATAGTCACCCCTTGCAATTGCGCAATCAATACCGTCTCTTTTAAGTCTTTCTTCTTTTTCTCTGTTGCTCCATCGTTTTCATTTTTCTGGTGCTCGTAATATTGGGCCATCTGAAGGATAGCCGCAGGTTTGGAGGCCGCCCAACTTCTCTCACTGGCCTGCAGTTTCTGAGAGACCTCCGGCGACAAACCCTTAACATAATTCTGGACAAACAGATGGTGTCCGGTTGCAGTGGTCATGTCATGGCCGCTGTAATCGGAGAACACCGTTTTAAACCGGGAGAAGTAGTCCGATACGTCTTCCTGGGGTTTCTGACGACAAGCCGTTACTATCGGCCAGTCCACTTTCTTTTCTGGGATTAGGGTTTTCAATTTCTGTACAATTTTGTCTGGGAGGTCTAAAATGGATTTCAAAGGCTTCTGTCCAGGTTCTCGTTGCCTATCTATGCCATCGAGTTGTGACCAGGTATGTCCGAACAGCTCAAGGTGGTCGACTTTCCGGATTTGCTTCCACACATCAGCTGGCAGACATAACCCGAAAAACAAGTCGATGTAGGCCAGGGTCATAATCGTTGAACCTAGGGCTGTACCTAATTCAGTGTAGAAGGCAGTGGGGTTTTTACGTAAATCGAGCAGAGATTTCTAGAACATCAGAATATCTTGCCGATCCCATGGCTGGTAGACCCAGTTGTACACTACCCTCCCTCTTGCATCTTGGTGGTTGACGTCATCGTGTGTTCCTAGGCCTCGTGGAGGAACCCAGTAGGGGGCAGCCTCTCTTATAGGCATCATGGTGCTAGCTCGCTCAGTTCGTGGTTCGGTTGCTACGGGTGTCGTGGGTTTAGCTTCCGATTCCTGTTCAGTGAGGTGGTGGAAAACCTCAATCATACGCGTAAGGAGGTCTGTCACGTCACACTCGCCCTCATCCCCGATATCGACCTTTCTATACAGAGTCGTTAGGCTCTCGGGACCTTTGTCTCGGTATCGGTCCTCATACGCATTCAGGGCATGATAACACAGTCATACGGCAAAATGCCGTCTGTGGCTCCCTGCATATGAGTTGAACATATCCGGGATGTGCTCCTCACTTTCCTTTCTTTCTACCAGTGTCCTCACTATCTTGTCAATCCCTGCTCGCTAATCCTTGCTTAATCTGTTTGTTCTTGTGGAATCTGCCTTTCGGGTGTCTGGGTCATCTAACACTGTCGCTTGTGCTGTATCTAGTACAAGGGGTTAGGCCGGCGCGGAGGCCATGGGGACCGAAGCTCTGGGACTACTCTCTGTGCTTGGGAGTAGCGAGTGCTGTGCTAAGGGTTGGGAAGGGGCATATGGAGGGGGCATGTAGATGATCAGAGGACCTAACAAAAGATCATCGTTGGTTCGCTGTTTTGAGGGCAATTCAGGATAGAGCGTAGAGGGTGTTCTAACCAGACACTGGCTTGATGTCTCTACCTCTAGTTTCTGTTTGGCTTCTTCTCTTTCCTTAATCTCTTCTTCTAATTTCTTAGCAGCTAGGTGGGCTGCCTTTCGCAGCTCTTTCCCAACCAACTTTCATTTCTCTTTTTACGCTGTTCGGTTTCTTTGCGCCACATGCCGATACTATCAAGCATAGTGGGCGTTGTCTTGTGTTTCCCAAGGGCTGTTTCTAGCGCGCTTATTTTATCTTCGTCGAAGGATCCTATCAGTGGCCACTGACTTTTCTGGTCCTTCTTCATATATTTATGCCACAGCTTGCTATAAGCTATAGTGATCAATCCATGCTTCATGAACATGTCCTTATTAGGGGTGCCCTCCAGTGGAGCTGGATGGTTCATCTCTAATAAGCGGTCCGGGCTAAACAGGCTACCAATCAGTGGGGAGAAGATAGGCATGACGGATTACAACGGGGACAAAAGTCTGCACTACCTATCTTATCACTGCGTGCAAAGACTAGACAGAATATTTCTATTCTTCGTTGTTTGCAGGCAGTGAATACCTCAAAAGAACCAATATCGAACAGTCAATGTTCGGTCAATCAAACAATCAATGGGGAGAGTAAGTAGGCATGACGGGTTACAACGGGGACAAAAGTCTGCGTTACCTACCCTTTCACTACCTGCAAAGAGAGAACCTGTTCTTCCCTGTTTGCAGACAGAGAATCTCCAGAAAACAATCCGCGAACAACAGTTCGGGCTAAACAATCAATCAGTGGGGGAGGAAGATAGGCACGACGGATTACAACGGGGACAAAAGTCTGCGTTACCTATCCTTTACTGCTTGCAAAGAGAGAGCCTGTTATTTCTCCGTTTGCAGACAGTGAATCTCCAAAAGAACCAACAATTCAATACTAGTATTATTCAAATCAAACAATGATTTCGCAATTTGTCGTGTTACACGACCTTACCCGGACCGCATGGACAGTTTCTTGTCTTCCAAATCCAGCGCCCGATCGTCCTCTATTCTTCGTGATGGTTCCCAGTCAGGACCGTAGATCACCCAAGAGAGGTCTGTTCGGAACCAGTGAAATTCGGAAGATCGGCTGCCAGACGAGAGTCTATCGGGCAGGTGCACTCCCGATCGTTGCAGTCGTTCACTCTGTCGTCAGGACCTCTCCCACTGGATCTACGAGTCACTGATGGGCCCCACGTTTGGGACGCCAATTGTGGAAAAAGGTAGGGGCGACAACCTTTTTCAAAGTTGCCCGGCGCTAAACGCCTCTATTACCACTCATGTTACCAAACAAAGAGGCAGGCGCCGGAGACTGGAAGGCAGGAAACAGAAGTTTTATTCCGACGGAGCAGAACACATCAAATCAGACAACAGGGTATCTTCTCGAGGTGCTCTAACCGCATCTCTCAGGCCTGGCCTTTTATACACAGGTTTATGATCTTTATTACAGTTTATTGCATGTGGTACATTCTTGCAAATGCTTTGAAGTATGAAAGGACATCCTCGGAATCCCCGCTTCAGGCCCGTTCCCACACATATTTACAGTTGAAGTCCCCACCCCGGTCACAACAGGTGACGATTGTCTGCGCAGCTGGGTATTCTGCCGGTTCACGGAATGTATGTGGTTGATCGGATCTCATGGGGTGGGGGCTTTGATCAACTCGGGGATCCTTTGATGGGGGAAGCTTCCTACTGTATGGGGGGGCAATAAACAGCATCCGCAGGGCCAGGTGGCGGCCTGGGAACGAGTAAGACAATCGGACATAAAGGAAAGGGGGCTTTTATCAAAGGACCCAGGATCATGAAAGGAATGGAGGGAGGTGTTGAGCTGGGAACAGGATGGGGTTCCGTGGCAGAGTTGCGCTGAGGGGTTTATGGCCCAAGGCATGTGAGAGCGGGGGCTGTCAGCGCACGGGGGATACCTGCGGGGTCGAGAGAGAGAGAGAGAGAGAGAGAGACGCACTGGCTATGGGCGATGGGCATAGAGGCCACGGTATTTTAAAATGGCTGCCGCTTACGTGCATGAATGGGCTCAAAAGGGAAACAAGATGGCGCCGATAATGTTGACACTGCAGTCTAGGTTTTAACAATACCGTTGAAT